>NC_143579.1:207394753-207546157 GCF_048544385.1 Mastigoproctus giganteus
ACCAATTAGCTTGTTATCCCACATCTACAAGTTGTTCACAAGGGTCAATTACTAACAGATTAGAAAGAATACTTGATGAGAATCAACCGAAAGAGCAAGCTGGCTTTAGGACAGGATTCTCAACTATGGATCACCTTCACGTAATATCACAGCTAATGGAGAAAGCAAATGAATATAAAACACCATTATGCCTGGCATTTGTGGATTATGAAAAGGCATTTGACTCCATACAGCATAAGGCAATGTTTCGGGCACTGGAAAGACAAGGCATAGATACTCCATATATTATGATTTTGAAGAAAATATATGAGAGTGCTACCTCCTTTATTAGATTAGACAAAGACAGTAGCAAATTTAAAATCGAGAAAGGAGTTCGACAAGGAGACACAATATCTCCGAAGCTGTTTACTGCTGCCCTTGAGGAAGCTTTCAGAAGATTAGACTGGTCGCAGAAAGGAGTCAATGTGAACAGAGAGTACCTAAACCATTTACGATTTCCAGATGACATTGTGGTCATAAGCCACGACCCCAAAGAATTAGAGGAAAATCTTAATCAGTTATGCACAGTTAGTAAGGATTTTGGACTAAAGATGAATATGGCTAAAACAAAAGTAATGATGAACAAGTATGCCACGGAAAGGAAAATAATGATTGAAGGAGCAGTAATTGAAAAGGTGGAGTCATATACTTATCTGGGACAAGTTATTAGCTGTAATAATAATAAATGGCTGGAAGTCAAGAGAAGAATAAATTTTGGATGGATAGCATTCAGGAAATATAGTCACATACTGAGGAGCAGTATCCCAATTTGTCTGAAACGTAAAATAATGAACCAATGTATACTCCCCACCATGACTTATGGAAGTGAAACGTGGGCGCTCACCAAAAGAATGGAAGAGAAGCTGAGAACTACACAGCGAATTATATTGGGAATCAGACTGTTAGATAAGAAGAGAAACACATGGATTAGGCAGCAAACTCATATAAAGGACATTCTTATCAAAACTAAAGAACTAAAAAGGTCTTGGGCAGGACACATAGCTCAAAGACATGATGACAGATGGACTAAGAAAATAACAGAATGGTACCCAAGAGGAGCTAAAAGAAAACCTGGAGAACAACAACAGAGATGGACAGATGAAATTCATGAGTTTGTGGGTAGTAAATAGATGGCCATTGCACAAAACAGAAGGAACTGGAAAGTTGCTGGAGAGGTCTTCACCCTGCAGTGGATTGAAAATGGCTGATGATGATGGTCTAGTGCCAACAGTGCAGGGCTAAAATAGTCTGTACCTATACATTTTAGAAGATGAAGAATTACATAAAAACTTTGAGAAAATTTTATTATATAATGATCAAAAAATTTAACTTTTAGCAGGTGAGCATTGGTAGCAAGCATAATTTCATCAGTAATACTTTGCTTTTAGTGGCTTAATTCAAACCTATTTTCCTATATAATCCTATTTTCACATTATCTGATTTTAACAGTTCAGAATACTAACAAACAAGTACAGTAATTCCCCGACTTACGTAAGCCCGAATTATGTAACTTCGTAAATTTTTTTTCACACAATTTTTTTTTTTTTTTATGATTGTGAAATTTAAAACAGTTTAAAAAAAAAAAAAAAAAAAAAAAAAAAGCAATCAGTAACGACAACCAAGGCACATACAACGTACAAATTGCACAAGTGAGATACAGAGTGACAAGTTTACGAAGCTTAAAAAATAGGAATGAAGAGAAGAGTCTGAAAATTTATTTTTTTTTTTAAAATATGACTGAAGATTTCAGTGAAGGGAACACTCATTTCACCATAATAAAGTAAAAACCCACAGAATTCCAGTTATCGGTATTATCCCACTTATAATGAATTTCGTTAACATTTATAAAGAATTGCCCAATAAACCATAAACTGCAAATTTTTTTTTTATTGTAGAGCTCCTGGAATAAGTATAGAGAAGGGCAACGAGATTGGTGAGGGAAACAAAGGGTTGCTCTTACCAAGAACAATTTAAGTTCTGCAAATTGCAATTTCTGGGGACTAGACACCTGCAAGGTGATCTGATGGAGGTGTATAAGGCCTTGAATGGTTTGAGCAAGCTCAGTGCTGATGGGATTCTTCCTCTTGCTCAGATTGTGCACCCAAGAGGGCATAAATTCAAGTTGAGGAAAGACAGTTGTAGAATAGGGGTGTGTGGAAATTTTCCTTTACCCAGCAGGTGGTTGATTGCTGGAACAAACTTCCATCAGTCACTGTGGAAGTTGATGCTTAAATAAATTCAAGGAAGAACTTGACAAACTTTTGGATCGAATGGATGGCTGATGCTGTATAAGCTTGCTTTCTTGTATCATATGCCTCTACTAATGCAAGCAAAATTAAAGTTTAGTGTTTTCTCTCAATATCTCCAAAAACATACACATGCCCAGTTGTGTTAATATTTGAGAAAATTGTATTTAACACTTTGTGGCTCATGTTGCGTAAACTTTTAAGAGCAGTCCTATTTAACCCTTTAGGAAGAGTGCACAACTTTTAAAAAAATCCATTCATTCATTCATTCCAAGTCCTAACAGCATTCATATTATTTATTCATTTTAGCGTGTTTGACATTGTTAAAAACATAAAAATATTTTTACAGAAAAACAAAAATTACATTTAAATATCTATCATTTTTAGCCTTGTATGTGTGTATGAAGTTACAGTGAGTTATCTGGTGGGTGGAGGTAAAGATCACTATGGAACTCAGCAGCGCTCACACTTCAGTTACATTTACTTAAACTACACACTGCAAGAACATATAGGTTGTTGCAGTGGATTGTGCCAACAAATGTAACAAATAATTAACAGATTCCTTGAATTTGGTTCAGTAGCCAAAACCTTTATTTAAGAAGGTGGACAGATTGGTGTGCTGACGTTTCTTAAAAATTGAATCCTGCTCTTTAGGTGCCTCCGTAGCCAGGTGGGAAGGAGCAGCAGTGCGTAGCACACGCTTCTTGATTAGACCGGGGTTCGAGCCCGTCACCACCAAATACGGAGGATGCGGAAAGGTCAGGGAATGACCACCGAATATCCCGGAGCAATATGGCCTTAGTTGCTAATGCTCCTAAAAACCAAATAACAACAACAACCTGCTCTTTAATGCAATTTCACAGATTTAGCACACCTGATTAACAGTATTAATAATTGCCAGATGAATTACAATGTTGTTGATCCACTGACCTTAGAGTATGTTATTTCTGTGGACAATTTTTTTCCCCCCAATTCTTTCATGCAGAAAACAATCAAAACATAAACACTTCATTGAAATTTATCTGATTTTCAAGAGAGAATTCTATGATTAGAACATGCTAAATGAAAAAATAGCTCTTCTTTTAGGTGATCAAACTACCTATGGATAGTCTGATCACCTAAAAGAAGTTTTAGGCCATGTGTGTGCATGTAAATTCAAATTATGTATATATATAGTTAACATAAAAATTAAATAATTTATTTTATTTTTAAGACCTTAGATATTTTAGAACGCCACTGTAAAGAGAAAGAATATTCCTTTATACGCCTAGATGGTTCTACTCCATCCTCATCTAGACAAGAAATTGTTAATAATTTTAATTCTCCTTTATCAAGACACTGTGAGTAATTTGACATTTTTCTAAATATTAACCTACATAAATACAGAGTGTTCAGGAAATCACTATACACCTGTATGACAGTGATGTGTAAAATAATATGAGTGATGTTGAGTCACTATGCACCATCGTCTGGTGTGATATGAGACCCTGTGCATCTAGTGGTGTGTGTGTGTCAAGGTCAGTTGGCTGTGAGATAGCTATTGTGGCAATTGAATGTGAAGTGTGTTAATGATGGTTTTGTCATTGGAGGAGCATATTCTTTTGATTGCATAAGTTTTTAACAAAAGTAGCAAGTATACACAAAGTGTCTGTGAAAACTTTTCTAAAAAATTTCTAAGTCTAAAGTAAATGCAACAAGGCATCATATGTTTAAGAGTATAAATAATCTATATAATATTGGTGTAAATACACCATAGGAAACTCTTAAATGAAAAAACTACGTTTGTAGTGTGAAAGGGCATCATTGTGCTCATCCTTCACTACGAGTTGCCATGTATTGGCCTACCTCAAATAAGTAACGCTTCACTAAAAGAGAAGGCTATTGTTACTTATTCTCAGTGGGCACCACCACCCAGATGGCACCATTTCGAGGCTTGTTGGCCTTTCATTGGTGGGTGAGCAGGATATCTGCTCACCCACCGATGAAAGGTGTATAATATTGGTGTAAATAATAATAAATGACATTTATTATTGTTTAATAAGTATATAAATAAGAGAATAAGTAACAATAGTCTTCTCTTTTAGTGAAGCATTACTTCACTATAAACTCTGCAAACTGCTAATTTTGAACGCTCCACAGTCGCCGAAAATTATTGGGTTGAGCAGCACAATCTTGATCCGCAATGGGATATTGAAATCATAGACTGTTCACATGATTACCGCCAGCGCTCATGGCTTGAAGCACTGCACATAGCCACCAATAATAGTACTATGAATCGGATGAGGGGGGAGTACACTTACATCCTATTATAGAATGTACTGTATTGCAGTGCAATGAGCGCTGGTGATCATCATGTGTACGTAATTCTGCTTTACTGACACCAGACTCATGATACATGATCATGCCCAGCTGACTTGTGCTATTGTAACCATTAATATATAAACTGAAGTACACCAGTCACACACTAGCTGATGAAGAGGCACTGCTTCGAAAGCTACTATGTATTTTAACGCTTTTATTATATATATTTTAACTCTCTTATCTTGTTGTATTTTAATGCTTTTATCTTATTTTATTTCTGTTTTATCTTATGTATACAGGCAGGGCTCGCTTAACGCGAGTTCGATTAATACGGTTTTCAGTTACCGCGATTTGAAAAAATGATACCACTTTTTACTTTACGCGATGCAAATTTCCAGTTAACGCGATCTTTTATTTTTAAAAGTTGAAATAGATTCGAATCGCGCGCTAAATGTCTGACTGCCAATAAACAAGCGTTTGTCCGCTTCCCGCCTCAGTGTTTAATAAACAAGCGTTTGTCCGCTTCCCATCAACTAAGTAGACGTGTTACTTGTTTGTCTCTGTCTCCACCTAATAAAGTCACGTGCAGACGTATTTAAAATTTCTAATTTTCTACCCCTGTTAATTATGGATAAAAGAGTGAAAAACAACGTGATTGTAATAAAAAAAAAACGAAAAGTTATTACTTTAGCTGATAAACTTGAAGTTATTAAAAAACATGAACGTGGTGCAAACCATGCGAAAATCGTGAGAGATCTAGGATACAGTGAGTCTACCGTACGAACTATCTTGAGCCGTAAGGACGAATATAAAGAGAAAGGTAAAGTTTCATCATCTTCTTTTGTCTTACAAAATACCAGAAATAGAACTCCAATAATGATTGAAATGGAAAGTCTTTTATCAATTTGGATAGAAGATTGCAATCAAAAAAGAATTCCATTATCTAAGGACAATATTCAGAGTAAAGCTATTAACCTTTTTACTAAGCTCAAAGAAACAAAATATCAAGGGGAGACTGAAACGTTTGTTGCTAGTTCAGGGTGGTTTGGACGTTTCAAAAATCGAGCACGACTGCATAATGTTAAAGTAACAGGGGAAGCTGCTAGTGCTGATGAAGATGCTGCAGCCAAATTTCCTGCAGAATTGCAAAAAATCATTCAAGATGCTGAATACGACGATCGGCAAATATTTAATGTAGACGAAACGGGCGTATTTTGGAAACGGATGCCAACTAAAACTTATTTGGCTGCAAATGAAGCATCACAACCTGGGTATAAAGTCTCAAAAGATCGACTAACACTTTTATTAGGAGGTAACGCTGAAGGTGATTTTAAATTGAAGCCCATGCTTGTGTACCGTGCACAAAATCCTAGGGCTTTAAAAGGATACAGCCATCGCACTCTTCCAGTCATTTTTCGTTCAAATAAAAAAGCATGGATGACCAAAGCCCTATTTGAAGACTGGTTTACGTCTTATTTCTGTCCAACAGTTGAAGCCTATTGCAAGAAAAATAATCTTACTTTTAAAGCTCTGTTGCTTTTAGATAATGCACCTGGACATCCTTCTGCACTTGGTGACTTAAATGAAAATGTGAAAGTTGTTTTTTTACCGGCGAATACGACTTTGTTATTACAACCCATGGACCAGGGGACGATTGCAACTTTCAAGGCTTACTATCTCCGCAGAACCTTTGCACAGGCACTTGAAGCTACAACAGGAGATAATGCAATTTCTGTACCAGAATTTTGGAAAAAATATAACATACGATTGGCCATTGAAAACATTCATGAAGCATGGGAAGAAGTGACAGCCAGCAATATGAGAGCAGTTTGGAAGCACCTTTTACCCCGCGCAAACGGTTTTACTTGCTTCAAAGATGCAGTTCAAAAAGTTATTGAAGACATAACTAATATTGGTAATGACCTTGGTTTCAAAGGCTTGGATGCGGCTAACGTTCAAGAATCACTGAATTCGCATTTAGAACAGCTAAGTGACAATGATCTCCTTCAAATAGAGCAACAGCATGCGCACGAAGAAGCTGAAGAAAAAGAGTGTGAGCCAGATGAAAATGTTACTTCAAAGGAGATAACGGTAAAAGAACTAGGCGAAATCTTTCGTATCGCAGAGAACCTTAAACAAAAGGTAATGGATGTTGATCCTAACATCGAAAGAAGCATGTTATTTCGCCAGGGCCTAGAGAAGCTTGTTGTCGGCTATCGGAAATTGTATGATGAAAAAACGAAAGCCAAAACTGTTCAAACGACTGTGTTCAAATATTTCCGTAGCAAATAGTTAGTTTCTCCATTATATATTTTGAGCAATAAACATTTAATTCTATAATTTTTATTATCTTTTACATGGCATGCAGTTAAAAAGTTATTTAAAAGGTATTTTTAAAATTCTTTATGGGCATTCCAGAAGGTCAAGGACCAATTATAATTTTTCCTATTGATTATTACATTCGATTAACGCGATTCCGTTTTGTGCGATGCGCTCGCGGGACGAATTAGTCGCGTTAATCGAGGCCAGCCTGTATATCATTTTTATTTTAATAAATTTATTTTAACCAGTTAGTCGGTCGTCGCAAGAAACTTTGATGATACTTATTTGAGGTAGTGCAATACATGGCAACTCGTTGTAGGATGAGCACAATATGAGATACAGATAAAATGATGCCCTTTCACACTACAAATGTAGTTTTTTTGTTTAAGAGTTTTCTACGGTGTATTTGCACCAATATTATACAGATTATACAGGTACCCTGGTATTGCAGATATGACAATCCAGTTGTGAAGGTAACTCCACAATGAGGGATGCCAAAAGGTGTACATAATAATGTTTAAGTCAAAGTAAATGCAACAAGGCATCATATGTTTAAGAGTATAAATAATCTGTATAATATTGGTGTAAATAATAATAAATGACATTTATTATTATTTAGTAAGTCTATAAATAAGAGAATAAGTAACAATAGTCTTCTCTTTTAGTGAAGCGTTACTTATTTGAGGTAGTGCAATACATGGCAACTCGTTGTGAAGAATGAGCACAATATGAGATACAGATAAAATGATGCCCTTTCACACTACAAACGTAGTTTTTTCATTTAAGAGTTTTCTATGGTGTATTTACACCAATATTATACAGATTATTCATACTCTTAAACATATGATGCCTTGTTGCATTTACTTTGACTTAAACATTATTATGTACACCTTTTGGCATCTCTCATATTGTTTGTCATCTCATCTCATATCTCTCATATCATCTTCACAAGTGGATTGTCATGTCTGCAATACCAGGGTACCTGCCCACCCACCGATGAAAGGCCAACAAGCCTTGAAGCGGTGCTGTCTGGGTGGTGGTGGTGCCCACTGAGAATAAGTAACAATAGCCTTCTCTTTTAGTGAAGCTTTACTTATTTGAGGTAGTGCAATACATGGCAACTTGTTGTGAAGGATGAGCACAATATGAGATACAAATAAAATTATGCCCTTTTTCATACTACAAACGTAGTATTTTTGTTTGAGTTTTCTATGGTGTATTTACACCAATATTATACAAGAAATTTCTAAATATGGCAGTACCACATCAGCATGCTATACGAGCATTAACAGACAAATTTCATGAGACAAGTGCTGTACATGATGTGGAGCTTAGTGGAAGGCCCACCAAAACTGACAGAAGAGAAACTCCTGAATATTTCAAATTCAGTGCTGAAAAATCTTTCAAAAGCAATGCGGAGTTATCATGACTGCAAAACATGTCTTGCAACTGCGCATTTAGTGGTAAGGAAGAAGCTATGCCTTTTCCCATACAAAATCACAGTTGTTCGAGAATTAAAAGCAGCATATCGTCAAACGCGAATACATTACTGCCACTTGTTTTAACAGTTCATCACTGAAAATACCAATGGTATTCTGAATCTTACATTCTTCACTGATGAGGCGTGGTTCCATTGTCAGGGTATGTCAATGCTCAAAATACTTGATTATAGGCATCTGAAAATCCACACAGTCTATCAAACACCTCTCCATCAGCAGAAGGTTGGTGTTTGGGTTGCTATGTCCAGAAGAAGAATCATTGGGCCCATCTTCAACTGAACATTACTGTTCCAATATTCTCTACCGATTCATCAGCAAACTGAATAAGAGTGAGTGGAATTTTGTAGCAGTATGGGCAGTGGCAAGATTCTGCGATTGCCCATACTGCTAAAAAACCAGTGACACCTGTATTCAAAATTTTTACTGATTGAATAATCTGAAAAAATCTGTGGTCCCCCTTATTCTCCAGACTTGAATCCACCTGATTTTTATGTGTGGGGAGCAGCAAAAAATAAATTTTACAAAGAAAACCCATTATTACTTCACGAACTCCAAACTGCTGTAACTGCTTACATCACAGGCATCTCACAAGAAAGTTTTTGAAAATAAAAGTAAACGTGTTCAGGCCTATTTGGATGTCCATGGAAGTCAATTTCAACATCTATTGTAATGGACTACTTATATAAATAAAATTGGGCAATAACAAACGATTTGTAATAATAACATTGAAAACTTTTCTTTTAAATACAGTGGCGAACAAAAAACTGCATCACCTTAAAAAAAAAAAAAAAAAAAGCAACATTTGTAGTGAAATGTATAAGTTATTGTTTGATTACAGTCATTTTGTTTGTCGCAAAGCAAAGGTATTGCATCAGCAGTTTCTTTAAACCAGTCAACAGTATCACGGGTGATGAAATTAAAGCATGAAACCGGTGATGTGAAGAGAAGACCCGGATCAGGTCATAAGAGAGTGACTACGTCTTCCCAAGATCGATATTTGAAACAGCTATGCCTTCGTATTTGCCATGCTAGTGCTCCTGATCTAAAACTGGACTTTGAGATGGCCTCTGGTGTTGAAACAAATGCACGAACTATCCAAAGACTGTTTTCGGAATGTAGTCTGCATGCCTATCGGCCCAAGAAGAAGCCTTTGTTGGCCCAACAAATGAGGAAGAAGCAACTTGCTTAGGCTAAAATGCATGTTTCATGGACAAAAGAGCAGTGGGATGCCATCGTATTTTCTGACGAATTGAAATTCAACCTGCATGGCTCGGATGGGAAGCGATATGTCAGAAGACAAAAATCGGAGGCATGCCATCCTGACTGCATAACACTGACTATAAAGTTCCCCACTGGTCAGATGGTCTGGGGATGCATAAAAAGCAAAGGATGGGACAAATTAAGTTTATTACTGGAGCAGCGAATGCAGAAACCCACACTGCTCTCTCTTGGAGGAGTGCCTGAAACCCATTATTAGGGATCACCACAGAGATGTCCAAAACTGCATTTTTCAACAGGACTTGGCACCTTGCCACACAGTAAAATTGGTAAGTTTTATGCTATTTAGATTTAATGACGAGTTTGTCTTCTTGTCTCACAAGGCTTAAAACATACTTACACCAATGTTTTCCCTTGTTTTTCTTCCTTAAGGTGCAGTCATACCTCAGAAATGCTGGCATTACAATGTTTGACTGGCCCAGCAACAGTCCAGATTTGAACCCTATGGAAAATTGCTGGTACATAATGTCATCTAAAATTGCTCAGAATAAGCCAAATAAGATTCAGCTGCAGGAGAGCATTGTAAGGGTGTGGTATACTACAAATTGGGCAACTGTATATCCAGAAGTTGATTAACTCTATGCCAGATCATTGCAAGGCTGTAATTACAGCTTGAGGAGGAATAATATAATATTGAGGACTTATTTTGCTGATTTACAGTACATAATACTATTATGTTAACTTGTCATTTCAGTTTGTACATATAAATGCAATAAAATGTATATGTTTGGTTGTCATGATTGCCATTTGCATGATTTTTCATATTTCCATTAATTTCGTATTTTACCCTTTGGGAAGATATTTATGGCAATTAGGTATATCAGGTGGAGTCTTTTTATTGGATTTCATTCACAGAGATATATATCCCATCTAACAAATGCATTTCAAACATTTCTCCAACCTACAATGCAGTGCAAAACACATTATTTGCAAAATTCACAAGTGATGCAGTTTTTTTTTGTCTGCCATTGTAGGTGTATAGTGACCTTCCAAAGACCCTGTATATTTAATGAAATAATTTACTGAAATTATTATTAAACCAAAGTTGTATTTAGTTTTAGCCTATATATACATATATAATTGTCCAGTTGATGTTTGACATGCTGTGCAACACTGAAAAAATCATTTTATTTTCAAACAGAATTTTGTTTATAACTCTAATGGTTTCATATATAATAAAACTTCATAAATCTGGAATCAGAAATCCAGCACATTTTGAAAATTTTACCAAAAAAAATGTCCCAATAATCAATATATTACCACAAGCAATTTGGTTGTCCATAACTGCTTTAAATAGCAACAGCTGTCAGTTATGGTTAAAAGTATCCAATGAGACACATCATAGAATTTATCAGCAAGCTGTGTGATCATATCATTTCATGAGTGTGATTCACACTGAGAAACATTTTGCTTTGGCACAGCTTGTGAAGACTAGATCATGAAAACTTCTTGCTCCCCTTAATTTCCACATGATCATTCTAATTACAAGACATTGAATTACTGCTCTCAGATATAACAAAATGCTAGACAAATCAAATATTGAAATAAATATTTGATTTGTCTAGCATATTCTTACTTTTTAATGAATATTAGTATATTAATCTGCAATAACGACATGCCACTTTTTTAAATGTTTCTATTATTTTTTTAAATTTATAAATGAAATCCTTTGCCCACCAATATTCTTTTACTGATAGAGTATTTTTTCTTTCCTTTCGACGTTCTGTGAATTACAAGGCATTACATTTTTTGTTTAGCATTTAACAGACATCAGATGAGCAAAAGCATCTATTTCTTCTAGGCAACTCCCTTTCTCATGTGGCATCTGTAAGTTGCCAGCAACAGGTATCTAATCTTGCCATATAGCTTTGGTTTCACTGGCTGAGCATGAACAGTTAACAAAAATGCAGATATTCACGTTGCGTCTGTCAGGTGGGATACAAAATTTTGTGTTTCAATCAAGGGATGAGTGGGCGCCTCCGTAGCCAGGTGGGAAGGAGCAGCAGTGCGTAGCACACGCTTCTTGATTAGACCGGGGTTCGAGCCCGTCACCACCAAATACGGAGGATGCGGAAAGGTCAGGGAATGACCACCGCATATCCCGAAGCAATATGGCCTTAGTTGCTAATGCTCCAAAAAACCAAATAACTAACTAACAATAACTAAGGGATGAGTGATCTTGAAAATACTAAAAAGTATAAAAACTCTTATTATTATTATTGATTTTTCTAATTTCTTTTCGTTCAATATTTTTTTAATTAATAAATCAGTTTTCATTTCAGTAAGAAAGCTAAAAATTTATTTTTTATAATTAAAACAAAAAAGGAATGTCTTACAGATGCATGTGATTAAATTGAGGGCACAAGTGATGGAAGGTTAATAATAGGAATCAAACCTGACAACTTTTATGCCTTTTTACCTAAAATTTGATTTTTTTGTTAGGAAGCTCCCTTTTTACTAGGTGTATTTTCAAATGCATAAAACTGCTATTACCTTCACTCTGTCCACAGGTAACTGCTACACTCTCATTTAAGCGATTTCCATGAAATTTTATAATTGGATCTTTTAGAAAGATTTGTTGAGCCATCCAGTATTTTTTATAAATTGGGCTAATAGAAATTTGACAATTTTTTTTTTCCATAAAAATTAGATTTCTCCGTACAGAAATGGAAGTATGTTTGGGAATTATTCAATAAGTAAAAGCCAAATCAGTATCAAATTGTCACCATATATTGTGTTTTTATTCAAGAAAGTTTCAGAATTAATTCTGATTCCATAGCCCCCCTCCCCCACCCAGTTTCCTCTGCTACAGAAGTTTATGTATAGTTTTTGATGTTTGGGCATACTCAAAGGAAAAGTCAGATTGACACCAAATTTCCATTGTGTTTTATTCCTGAGGAAGTTGCAAGTCCATACCCCAACCCTTCCCAAAAGAATTCTGTATACTGTATGCAAAGAAAAGTAACCTTTTTTTGGGTGTTTGGTCACCACCCCACACACAAACATTGTTATAAATCTGGAACAGCAGATTTGATCCTTTTCAAAATTTCAGGACTTATTTAGAATATTTTTTGGATGTGTGTGCCAAATTTCAAATAGGTTAACCCATTTCTCCTGTAATCCATCTTTTTAAGAAGTATTACTATGCAAATCCCACTTCACGGCAACCCATCTCATGAACATCATGGGGTAAAAGTGTAAAAGTTTCATCCCTTAAGTTATGTTATTTTATAACATTGGTGGACATGATTTTTACCTTTACCATTTTATCACTAATATGTCAGCTGTTTGCATCAATTTTTAAGTGTAGATTTCGAAAAAATTATTAAAATTTCACATTACAGCACAATTTTAGTTTTTGTTTATACCTATAATATGTATATCTTACCACAATTTAGGGAAATAGATATGACATTGATTTGTTGTGTTCCTTGCAAATAATAATATTTGAATGTGTTTACGGTTGGGAATAATTGAGGAATGATGGGTTCAGTCTTGTCTATCTGTCTCCCACCTCTCTCTCTCATGCAGTAATGGAAAGACAGTTGTAGTGTGGGCATGTATATACAATTTATTTGCATATCTCTTACATATTGTTTGTTTCTTCTGTTTTTTGCTTTGCATTGTACTGTTAAAATATTTAAATATATGAATCACCCTGACAACTCCTATTATGTCTGTTCACAGTTTACATCAAAAACTCAGAGGAAGAAAATCTACAGTATTACTAAATGTGCATATCGTTTATACTTTGGTTGCAAGATTGGTGATCAGGATAAAACTTGGGCTTCACATATATGCTGCAATACCTGCAGCACAAATCTGAGGATGTAGATAACTGGGAAAATTAAAAGTATGCCTTTTGCTGTTCCTGTGGCATGGTGACAACTGCACAACCACATTGTCAATATTTCTGCATGACAGAAAAATCAAGGATGTCCAGAAAAAGCAAACACGGTGTCAAATAACCTAACATATCATCTGCAATAAGGACTATTCCACATAATGAAGACCTGCCTGATACAAGATCCCCAAAATGATGGGGTAAAGGAAGCAGTGATGTATTTAGTGAGGATTCTTGTGTTTTAGATTTTGATGGCCCATCTGCTTCACCATATATGGACTACCAACCAGAAAACTGCAACTTGCTGCACTTAATTAAGCAAGAAGAGTTGAATGACTTAGTTCTTGATGTAAACTTATCAAAAGAGCAAGCAGGACTCCTTGGTTCTAAGTCACAAAAGTGGAAGTTACTTTAAGAAGGAATTAAAATTATAGTATATTTAAAACATCCAAAAGTGCTTTAAAAATATTTCATTATGGAAGATGGTGTGTTTTTGTAAAGGTATTAGTGCTCTGATCACAAACTGGGCATTGATCACAGTCTTAATGAAAAGCATATATTTATTGATGCCTCATAATTAAGTTTAAAGGCAGTTTTGCTGCATAGTGGAGATGCATTATGGTCAGTGTCTTTACTTTATGCTTTATGTTGGCATAAAAGAAACATGTGAAAGTATGTCTAAGATCATGTTCAATAAAGTACCATAACTTTGCCTGAAATATCTGTGGTGATCTTAAGGTAATTGGATTACTCACTGTTCTACAGGGAGGTTTCACAAAATACTGTTGTTTTCTATGTTTGTGGGACAGTTGTGCAGTAAAATTTTAAAAATTATATTGTGTACAGCAATGGGAAAAGAGGGAGGAAGTTTCACCAGTGAGAAGTAATATAAAATATGTTCCACTGACTGAACCAAAAAAGGTCCTTCCAACTTTGCATAGAAAGCTTTGATTAATGAAGAATATTGTTAAGGCTCTGGCTAAAGAAGGAAGTGGATTCTGCTACCTAAGGGAAGTGTTTCCCAACTTAACAGATGAAAAACTGAAAGAAGGAATTTCATATGGCTTGAAAAATAAAGAAACTCCTGAAAATAATGTATTTGAAACAAAGCTACAGGATACTGAACAAATTAGCAATGTGAAATTTAAAGCAGTCGTGCATAGATTTCTTGGAAGAAGGGAAGGAAATAATTATGAATCTCTTTACTGCAATGTTATAAAGATATGGACTACCAAATGCTTCAGAAGCCATCTAACAGATCAACAAAGCCCAAATAATGGCCAAATTCATATGGTGGAATTGCCATGGATTCTGACAGAATGTTGATGACATCATGGCCTTCCTACAGAGGTACAAGCCAATATAGGATGGACCTGCTCATAGTGGAGTCACCATCTTAGTGGGCAACAACCATACCCTTTTCCAACTAACCCCTCTTCCAACCACCACCATAGAGGCAGTTGCCATTTGCCACCTGGGATCAACGTCTCTTCTGTTAGCATTAGCATTAGCAGAGGCATCCGATACAAGAAAGCAAGCTTATGCAGCATCAGCCAAAAAAAAAAAAAAAAAAAAACCTCCTATTTCACCCCTCCATTCATTCCAAATGCCTGTCCATGCAAATTTCACACATCTATTCTACAACTGTCATTCTTCAATTTGAATCTGTGCCCCCTCAGGTTCTTAATCTGAGCAAGAGGAAGAATCCCATGAATTCAGCTTGCTCAACCCATTCAAGGCCTTATACACCTCAATCAGATCACCTCGCAGGTGCTGCAATTTGCAGAACTTAAGCCTTTCTTGGTAAAAGCTCCCCTTTGTTCCCCTCACCAATCCTGTTGCCCTTCTTTTTACTCGTTCTAGCAACTCTACATCCTTCCTTAAATGAGGCCTCCAGACCTGTACACAGCACTCTAGATGTGGCCTGACCATTGCCTTGTACAACAGGATAATCACCTCCCTGTCTCTGCTAGCAAAATTCCTATATATATATATATATATATATATCTCATTGACAAGACTCCGTGATCTGTTCTGGCAGCCCATCTGCACTGCTCAGCTTCGTATTTGACTACAAAATTACCCCCAGGTCTTTTTCACTTCCCTGAGTGTAGTACCACACAATTGGTATGTTTCTCTTGGGTTATTGCTACCCATATGCAGTACTTTGCATTTGTCAATGTTAAACTTCAGTTGCCACTTCTCAACCCATTTGCCCAACTTATCTAGAACCAGTTGGAGTAGCATACTGTCTTTACTGTCATTAACAACCCTGCCAACCTTTGTATCATCTGCAAACTTTGACATTAATCCTGATATACCTTCATCAGTATCATTAATGAATACACAAAACATGGGGGCCCAGCACAGAACCCTGGAGAACTCCACTAATAACATTTGTCCACAAAGAGCAGTGTCCATTGATTCCACTCTTTCGTCTCCCACTCAACCATCCCTTTATCCCTTGTAGTAACTTACCCTTAATGCCATACCTCTCCAATTTGTACAGCAGTTTTCCATGTGCAACAGTATCAAAAGCTTTCCTGAAATCCAAGTATATGATATCAAAATTATTTTTGTCATTCAGTTCCTTTGTGACCACATCGTAGTATCCAATCAAATTGGTCAGACAAGACCTCCCTTTAACAAACTCATGCTGTCTTAACTATTACTGCAGTCTTGTCTAGATGATTTTGCAATGCTTCTTTAACCAGTGACTCCATTATTTTCCCAGAACAGAAGTTAAACTAACAGGTCTATAGTTACTTGTGTCACCTTTTGTGAACCCCCTTTGCAAATTGGTGACACATTTGCACTCTTCCAGTCCATGGGCACCTCCCCTGAGTCCAAGGAAGCTCTCATAATTATGGCTAAGGGTTTGCTTACTTCCTTTGCCTCCTTTAATATAACTGGATAGATCCCATCTACCCCAGGTGCCTTCCTTATGTTTAACTTCAACAGTTTCTCCTCCACTTTGCTTTCAGTTATTACAAAATCACTTAGCTCCCTGTTAGAGTTTGATAAACTTCTGGCATTCCCCTGATTGAATAACACCCTTTCATTCATTAAATGCCTGAATTCTGTCCCTTGGACCATGAGGTCCAAGGGGCAGGATTCAGGTGATGGTTATGGTATCAGGGTAGTAGTAGTAGTAGTAGCAGCAGTGGCATTTGATGCAAGAAAGCAAGTGTATGAGCTTATGCAGCATCAGCCAAAAAAATAAATAAATAAATAAATCACACCATTCCCTCCAAATGCCTGTCCAGTTCCTCCTTAAATTTATTCAACCTATCAACTTCCACAACGACAGATGGAAGTTTGTTCCAGCAATTAACCATCCGCTGGCTAAACGCAAATTTTCGCACATCTAATCTACATCTGTCTTTTCTTAATTTGAATTTATGCCCCCTTAGGTTCGTAATCTGAACAAGTGGAAGGATCCCATCAGAATCCAGCGTGCTCAACCCATTCAAGGCCTTATATACCTCAATCAGATCACTGCGCAGGTGCCTAGTCTCCAGCCACTGCAATTTGCAGAACTTAAGCCTCTCTTGGTAAGAGGATCCCTTCATTCCCCTCACCAATCTTGTTGCCCTTCCCTGTACACGCTCAAGTAAATCTACATCCTTCCTAAAATGAGGCCTCCAGACCTGTACGCAGTACTCAAGGTGTGCCTGACCATTGCCTTATACAGAGGGATAATCACCTCCTTTTGCCTGCTAGAAAAATTCCTATATATCATTGACAAAACCCCATGACCTGCCCTGGCAGCCTGTCTGCATTGCTCAGAAAACTTCATATCTGACTGCACAATTACTCCCAGGTCTTTTTCATTTTCTACCACCTTAAGTGTAGTACCACACAGTTGGTACGTTTCTCTGGGGTTACTTCTACCCATATGCAGTACTTTGCATTTGTCAAGGTTAAACTTCAGTTGCCACTTCTTAGCCCATCTGCCCAAATTATCTAGATCCTGTTGCATTAGCACACTGCCATTACTGTCATTAACAACCCTGCCAACCTTTGTATCATCTGCAAACTTCGACATTAAGCCTGATATACCTTTATCAATATCATTGATAAATATACAAAACAACAGTGGACCTAACACCGAACCCTGTGGGACTCCACTAATAACATTAGTCCAAGAAGAGCAGCACCCATTGATTACCATCCTCTGTCTTCTCCCACTTAACCATCCTTTTATCCATTCTAGCAACTTACCCTTAATACCATTCTGCTCCAATTTGTACAATAGTCTTCCATGCACAACAGTGTCAAAAGCTTTCCTGAAATCCAAATATATGATATCAAAATTATTTTTTGCATCCAGTTCCTTTGTAACCACATCATAATATCCTATCAAATTTGTCAGACAAGACTTTCCCTTAACAAACCCATGCTGTGTCTGAATTATTGCTGCAGTCTTGTCTAGATGATCCTGCAATGCATCTTTAACCAGTGACTCCATTATTTTACCCGGAACAGAAGTTAAACTAACTGGTCTGTAATTACTCGTGTCACCCTTCGATCCCCCTTTGTGAATTGGGGATACATTTGCACATCTCCAGTCCGTGGGAACCTCCCCTGAGTCCAAGGACGCTCTCATAATTATGGCTAAGGATTTGCTTACTTCCTTTGCTGCCTCCTTTAATATAACTGGATAGATCCCATCCACCCCAAGTGCTTTTCTTATGTTTAACTTCAACAATTTCTCCTCCACTTTGCTTTCAGTTATTACAAAATCATTAAGTATCCTGCTACAATTTGATAACCTTCTGCCATTTTCAAACCTTAATAATTCCTCATGTGTGAATGTAGATGCAAAATACTCATTCAGTTTGTTTGCTATCTGAGCAGGATCATCAACAGTCGAACCATCGATGTCAAGTGGACCAATCAGATTCATCCCCTTCCTTTTAGCGTATATATAAGTAAAGAAATCCTTGCTGTTTTTCTTAGCATCTTTTGCCAAGGATTTCTCGTAATCTGCCTTCGCCTGCCTAACCTCCTTTGTCACCTGATTACAGACTAGCTTATATCTGCCATAGGCTTCTGAGTCGCTTGATAATTTATATGCATCCCATGCATTTTTCTTCTCTATTATGAGTCTCATTAGTTCATTAGATAACCATTTAGGCCTAAACCTTGAACAATATTTCTTAATAGGTATGAAACTTTTAGTAGCTTCCACGATTAATTCCTTGAATGCTTCCCACTTAGAATTTACTGTTGGTAACATCGTCAGTTTATCCCACTGTACAGAATTTAAAAACTGTCAGAGACCACTGTACTCACCACTGTACTGTGGGTAGTTCTGGCATCCCACTCCTTAGCTCATTTACTGCTTGCTGGGTAGTGGGCATCCCATTTAGGCTCTGTGATGGGTGGAGAACTCAGGCACTGA
Organism: Mastigoproctus giganteus; assembly: GCF_048544385.1. Taxonomy (NCBI): domain Eukaryota; kingdom Metazoa; phylum Arthropoda; class Arachnida; order Uropygi; family Thelyphonidae; genus Mastigoproctus; species Mastigoproctus giganteus. The sequence goes on from NC_143579.1 coordinate 207,413,690, forward strand.
ACCAAAATAAAAACTAATATGTGAATCCTGATAATCTAAACCTTTCTTCTGGGGCTCAACATGGTCCCTACCAGAAAATAATGAACACAGAGACACCACCACCTCAGCAGAAAGCCCAGAACTGAAACTATATCAGGTCCAACACCTAGATACCTCATAATCCATTCCACCGGAAAGAAACCTATAGGGAAAATTTCAGCTTTCTTTGAAAGGGAGGGTTGCCGGGCACTCCTAAGTCTGTGAAACAGCTGCATTCTGGGGATATCCTCATTGAAACCAAGTGTGATAAACACTCAGAACAGCTCCTTTGAACTGCTCCTATTGGGAGAATGCCAATTGTAACCCCCCCACAAGACACTGAACTCATCCTGAGGCATGATCTCCGAATCTTGAAGTGTCTGAAGAGGAGATTTTCGGAACCAAAATTGCAAGTAGTAACAACTGCAAAGTGAATGTTTGTATGCAAGGATAGGAATCTAATCCCAACTAGAAACCTCATCCTTACTCATAATATGCCAATGGCTCCTAATGAGATTAAAACTGGCCATCTGAACTGCACAGTATGTCTATAAGTTCCAAACCCATTAACAGGCTTCGATTTTCACAAAACCCTGGGGAACTCCACTGGTGAATGCCACTGGTGAAGTGTTACAAAATGAATATTCACAAATGGCTTGCCATAGTGCTCTTGCCTTAGTGCTTCATTTGGTACAAAGGACCATGAAATTACATCATGTTCAGCTACAAAACCTACCTGTATTAATTGCCAAGGAGAGCACCCTACATACTCTCAGGTATGCCAGAGGTGGAAGGAAGAAAAAGAAATAAAAGACTTAAGGCAGAGATGAACATTTCATATCAGTAGACCAGAAAAGTAGTTCAACCAGTAAATAGCAATAAGGCAACATATGCTGGAAAGGTTGTCAAGAAATGTTCTATTAAGCCTGAAATGGCTGTACCACTGGAACTGTTATGTTATTGTCTGCTTTACTGATTTCTGATAGGCTCTGTGAATCCAATATCAATACCTCTTGTGTTCTGGCATTACAGAAATCAAGTGGTAAAGTAACAGTACAGAAAACCCAACCAGCTATGGCAGTACAAGAAAATAAATGGATGTCGAAACTAAGCAGGTACGTGATGAATCAGTCTTGGAAACCTTTGTGGAGGAAGAAATGGACACCCAACATACTTCCCCAGAAAAGAAAAACCCAAGACTGAGAAAAATAAGCCCTCAGCACTTCAGAAGCTGACTGATAGATCCACCAATCCCAAGTAATGGTTAGTGAATACCAGCAAAATATTAAATACATCAAGGCACTCCTGCGAAGCACAAAATGGCCTGCTTTTGCTTACAGGAGACTTATCTAAAAGCAAATGATGACCCACCATGTGTATGTAACGTTACTATTATGCATAAAGATAGAACTGTGGTTGGCCCTGCTCATGGAGAAGTTGCTTTCCTCATGAGTAATCAGGCCCCTTTCAGCCTTCTCTATTTACAACCAGCATAGAGGCAGTAGCAATTTTCATTCAAGTGGGATTTTAATTACTGAATTTTCCGGCTTATAAGATGCACCCTAGTTTTGGCCACATATTTTGGAAAAAATAATAACCCTTCTATTGCCTCCGTAGCCGAGTGGGCAGGAGCGGGACTGCAGTAGCACACGCTCTTTGAGTAGACCGGGGGTTCAAGCCCCTGACTGCTGAATACGGTCAATCTGCCAACCCGCACTGGACCAGCATGTCAGATTATGGTCCATTTCCCTCAGCATGAATTGTTGAGGAGGCTTCCACCCTGCAGTGGGTTGATAATGGCTGCACTTGACTTTACTTTTACTTTTACTGTTTACAGTGAAACTAAGAAGTGATCTTTTACCGACTGATGTAAACAAATATGGCGACATGGCGTGATATGGGACGTAATCAGGGGGTAGGTAGATATTAAAAATAAATTAAATGGAGTTACATTTATTTTTTTTAATTTTTTTATTAAATGGACTTACAACATGGAGTTTATATTCAATTCATAAAACACAAGAAATTTTTAAAAATATTTATTTGTTCTAAAGATTATGAAATGTCTGACATTTTCATTTATCCTTAAACCCTAAAAAGCCATTACTGAAATCATCATAATATTCAAGATATTCAATGTCACCATCGTCCATGTTATGAGCGATCTCTGAGTCAGATGAATCTGTTTCCTCATACAAAAGGTCGTCTTCCGTGCCGTCAAGAGCATTGGTTATGCCACACTTCTTAAACGATCGTACTATTGTCTCCATTTTAATTTCATTCCAAGCATTTTTGACCCACTGGCAAACCTGTACAATGGTAGGTCTTTTGATGCGCCCTGTTGATGTTAGTTCATGCTGTGGGAGCATCATCCATTTATTCCATTCTTCACGCATGTAGTCCTTGAAAGGCTTATTTATTGATACATCCAGGGGTTGCAATTGACCCGTTAACCCTCCAGGAATTACAGCCATTTGCATGTTTAAACTTTTTAATCTTATCTTAGTACAATTAATTAGGTGAGACCGGAACTGATCCCACACGAGAAGCGATGGCTTCTTGCAAAGTCCACCAGGAAGGCGTGACCACCTTTTCCAGCCAAAACCTCACACCATGCTCATCCATCCATCCTTTGGGGTGAACTTGAATAAAAACTCCTGCTTGAATGCTTTCTTTCAGCATTGTTTTCCTTTTAAATATTAGTAATGGTAGTAACTTGGTACCATCAGCACAACATGCCAGCACTGCTGGCGCCTCCATAGCCAGGTGGGAAGGAGCAGCAGTGCGTAGCACACGCTTCTTGATTAGACCGGGGTTCGAGCCCGTCACCACCAAATATGGAAGATGCGGAAAGGTCAGGGAATGACCACCGCATATCCCGGAGCAATATGGCCTTAGTTGCTAATGCTTCTAAAAACCAAATAACAACAACAACAACCAGCACTGCTGTAAAATGGGATTTCTCATTGCCGGAAGTTTTAATGGTCACAGATTTAGCACCTTTAAAATCAACTGTCTTATTAGAGGGAACGTCAATAGAACTTCATCCATATTTGCAATTTGACTAAGTTTAAGGTCATTTTCTTTTCTGACTTGGATAATATATCAGTGAAAATCAATAATTTTGTTTTCGTACTCCTCAGGCATTTTCTGTGCTATTTTTGTTCTTGTTCGCATCGCTAATCCGTGTCTCTTCATAAATCTATAGCACCTGTAAAGTCATCATGCCCTCTTGCAGCTGCCCTCGATTTAGCTTCAGAAATGATATTTTTAGTCGTTACCACAATACCTTGGCTCCTCTGATCTGTAACCCACGTCTTCATCTCATTCTCCATTTCCTCCCATCTAGCTTTTTGCTTGCGAAGGTTGTGTTTTGACTTTATTGCTTGTCGAAGTTTCTCCTCTTGCTTTCGCCAGGCACGTACCATTTTCTCAGTTGGAGGTGGTCCAAAATGTCTTTCAGCAGCACAGTTCCCATATTGCTTTGCAAATTCTATTACTTGTAATTTAAAGGCAATTGTGTAGCAATGCCGTCTCAACAACTCCATCATAACAGGGTGTCCTGAAATTTATAAAAAAATTATTGATAAAGAAAATAATAATAATAAAATTAAATACGGTAATATATTTTTCTCAAAATAATGGTATACACTTGAGTAAATGTTCAACCAATAATGAAATGTTTGTTTCTGAAAAAAGCTGACAGAAGTAACATAACAGAAATTCTTACTCACCCTAAGACAAATATGGGCGTCACTTTCTCTTTGTAAAAGACAGTTGGAATTGAAAAATCCCAATCCAGTCTAATTAGCCTGCCATACCATAAAAGCGCGAGATCATAGAGGAATATCATAAAAGTGCGAGATCATATTATAGAGGAAGCAAACACATGGGAAAATGAAACAAGTTTTTACTTACGTCTGATTGTGAGATTCATATCACGCAGATTTCAACAAATTTTCCACGAAAAAAAGATTACTGGTATGTATTGTTGCCATAGATTCTAACCACTGATAATTGTTAAAAATATATTTCAATAGATAAATCTTAAGTAAAATTGGTGTGAATTTCAAAGGAAAGTTTTCAAAACTCAGTTTACCGGCACTGCGTCATCGAAAATGCATTTCCGGTAGTCCTTAGGCCTAATCTGACATTGACCATGTAAGACGCAGGGTGATTTTCCGAGTATTTCTTCGCGAAAAAAAACGCGTCTTATAAGCCGGAAAATACAGTAACAGTCTGTTCTATCATATAGGTTAGTGCAAAAGCATCATTTTAACATAGCCATCTACCAAATTAGTTAACTTAATTAATTAATTAAATTGGCATCATTTTGGTTATATTTCGTATTGCAAATGCCTTCACGAGTTGCCATGGTATTGTATTACCCTGAATAAGTAACACTTCACCAGTGGAGAAGACTACTGTTACTTATTCTCAGCAGATGGCACCATTTAAAAGCTTGTTGGCTTCTCCTCGGTGGGTGGGCAGGTACCCTGGTGTTGCAGTAGTGAAACCCAGTTAGCATTATTAGCATTAGCATTAGTAGAGGCATTTGATGCAAGAAAGCAAGCTTATGCAGCATCAGCCAAAAAAAAAAAATAAAGTAAAATAAATAATAAAAAATAACCACTTCCACTTCACCCCTCTGTTCGTTCGAAATACCTGTCCAGCTGAGCCTTAAACTTATTTAGGCTATCAACCTCCACCACAAGGGATGGACGTCTGTTCCACCTACCAACCACCCGCTGACTAAAGGCAAATTTCCGCACATCTATCCTACATCTGTCTTTCCTCAATTTGAATTTATGCCCTCTCAGGTGATTATTCTGAGCAAAAGGAAGAATCCCATCAGCATTGAGCATGCCCAAACCATTCAAGGCTTTGTACACCTCTATCAGATCACCTCGCTGGTGCCTAGTCTCCAGACACTGTAATTCGCAAAACTTAAGCCTTTCTTCGTAAGAGCACCCCTTTGTTCCATTCACTAATCTTGTTGCCCTTCTCTGTACTCGTTCCAGCAGCTCTACATCCTTCTTGAAATGAGGCCTCCAGGCCTGTATACAGTACTCTAGGTGTGGCCTGACCATTGCCTTATACAAGGGAATAATCACCTCCTTATCCCTGCTTAGAAAAATTCCTATATATCATTGACAATACACCATGAGCTACTCTTGCAGCCCATCTGCACTGCTCAGAGAACTTCATATCTGCCTGCACAACCACCCCCAGGTCCCTTTCATTCTCTACCACTGGCAGTGTAGTACCACAGAGTTAATACGTTGCTCTGGGGTTGCTGTTTCCCATATGTAGTACTTTACATTTGTCAATGTTAAACTTCATTTGCCACCTCTCAGCCCATCTGCTCAACCTTTCCAGATCCTGTTGCAGCAGCATAGTGTCAGTAGTGTCCTTGACAACCCTGCCAACCTTCGTATCGTCTGCAAACTTGGACATTAAGCTTGATATACCATCATCAATATCATTTATAAATACAGAGAACAATAAAGGACCCAATACTGAACCCTGAGGGACTCCACTAATAACATTAGTCCACGATGAGCAGTGTCCATTGATTACCACTCTCTGTCTTCTCTCCCTCAACCATCCCTTTATCCATAGCAGCAATTTGCCTCCAATGCCACACTGCTCCAATTTGTGCAGCAGTCTTCCATGTGCAACAGTATCAAAAGCCTTTCTAAGATCCAAGTATATAATATCAAAGTTATTCCCTGCATCCAGTTCTTTTGTGACTGCATCATAGTATCCAATCAAATTGGTCAGGCAAGACTTCCCCTTAACAAAACCATGCTGTGTCCGAGCTATAACTGAAGTCTTGTCTAGATGATCCTGCAGTGCTTCTTTAACCAGTGCCTCCATTAATTTTCCGGGAACCGAAGTTAAACTCACAGGTCTATAATTACTTGTGTCAGCCTTTGATCCTCCCTTGTGAATTGGGGTCACATTTGCACATCTCCAGTCCATGGGTACCTCCCCTGAGTCCAAGGAAGCTCTCATAATTATGGCTAAGGGTTTGCTTACTTCCTTTGCTGCCTCCTTTAATATAACTGGATAGATCCCATCCACCCCAGGTGCCTTTCTTGTGTTTATCTTCAGCAATTTCTCCTCCACTTTACTCTCAGTTATTACAAGATTCTCTAGCTTACTGCTAGAGTTGAATACACCTCTGGCATTCCCCTCGCTGAATAACTCCTCATGTGTGAATGTCGATGCAAAATATTCATTTAGTTTGTTAGCTACCTGAGCAGGGTCATCAACAGTTGACCCATCGATATCAAGTGGACCAATCTGATTCATCCCCTTCCTTCTAGGGTTTACATAAGTAAAGAACTCTTTGCTGTTTTTCTTCGCATCCCTTGCCAAGGATCTCTCGTAATCAGCCTTCGCCTGCCTAACCTCCTTTGTAACTTGGTTACAGATCAACTTGTATCTATCATAGGCTTCTGTGTCACGTGTTAATTTGTATGTATCCCATGCATTTTTCTTCTCTGCCATATGCCTCATTAGTTCATCTGACATCCACTTAGGCCTAAACCTTGAACAATATTTCTTAGTTGGTATGTAAAGCCTAGTAGCTTCCAAGATAAGTTCTTTGAATGCTTCCCATTTTGAATTTGCTGTTGGTAACATCATCAGTTGATCCCACTGTATAGAATTTAAATACTGTCTCAGTCCATTGTAGTCGCCTTTACGAAAGCAATACCCCTTCCCTTTACCCCTAATGGTAGTTACCTCTTTGAGTAACTCCCACTTCAGAACACTGTGATCACTGCCACCTAGTGGTTCATTTATCTGCAGATTCTTAATGCATGAAGAATCACTACTGATAATCAAATCAAGAGTATTACTCCCTCTAGTTGCCTCCCGAACATGCTGATGTAGAAAACAATCATCCAATAAATCCACAAAAGCCTTGCTAGTGTGTGAGTGCCAGCCCCCAAATTCCAGTCAATATCTGGGAAATTAAAATCCCCCATTATAAGACTCTGATTTACTGGCCCACTCTATTTCTCTGTACAGTTTCTTATTATACTCATCAGAGTCATTAGGCCTATAGCACACTCCTACTCTCAATTTTGATCTCCCAATGCTTATGTCACACCAAACTGACTCGACACTGCACTGTCCAGTGATGTCGACTGGCTTCACTTCCTTGGATTTTATGTGTTTCTTAACTAATAGCATAACCCCTCCTCCCTTCCTATCCTGTCTATCCTTTCTGTAGACGTTGTACTCCCCAAATTCCAGTTCTGCATTCCTTATATCTGTGTGACACCACGTCTCTGAAATCCCAACAATATCTTCCTTTGATGTTTTGAGCAATACCTCAAATTTATTTACTAAACTCCTAGCATTGGTGTACACGCAAGTATACATGCACCTGCTCTTCCTCTTAGCCACCCTAACACAACCCATGTGTTTACTTGTACCCCCATGATTCCCAGCAGTCTCTGAAATATCCTGCATCTTATTTTCCAGGCTGCTGCTCATTCCAATAGAAGCAGTGCAAGAATCACTTTCTCCTCTGCCAGTGGCTACTGTTAATCTATTAGTCCTTGTATCCCCCCCAATCTAGCAGTTTTCCGACCCACCTAACACTGCCTCAATAGCATCAGCAAACATTCTTGCACCCTTTCTATTTAAGTGTATCCCATCCCTGTAGAAGAAGTCTCTCCTGTTAACAAGTACAGACCAGGCTGAAAAAAATTCTACCCCTTGAGCCCTGCACAATCTTTCCAGGGCCGAATTGATCGACAGGGCTCTCATCTTATACTCCCTCCTATCCTGTCTGGGCAGAATTGCAGACACTTTCAAATTCAACCCTAATTCACGGCTTTTTTTCATCAGTGACCTGTACTTGTTAAGTAATTCCACCGGTCTCCTACTCTTAATATCATTAGTGCCAACGTGTACAACTATATCACCTTTTGTGCCCTTAAAAGATGATATCCGCTCTACAACGTCATCAACCTTTGCCCCTGGCAGACATACCCTGGTCCTGTTCCACCTATCCTTTTTACAAAGCATGTTTCCCGTTTTCCTGACAATAGAGTCACCAACAACTACAGTTCCTTTGGGACCAGCGCATTCTGCCTTGGGGGTTGCCGCTGTGTTGCGTGATGACCAAGTGCAAGCTCTGGCATTGGTGTGGGCAGCTGAGAGCTTGATGGGCCCCTCACTTGTAATCCTTCGAGAGCATCCACCCTGTCCTTCAAGCTCTCATATAGGCCCATAACAACGCTGAGTTGTCGCCTGATTTCCTTACACTCCTTGCATCGCACACATACAAAGACATCCCCCATGACCGTATCATGTCCCATACCTGACTGCTCCGCAAACATCAAGCAAATAGTGCATCTTAAAAGGCTGTGATTCAGAGGGCAACTGCCCCCCTCAGTTCTCCCCTGAGCCACAGCATTCCCATTAGCTTGAGCCTTTTGCTTTGCTGCTCTGGTTTGAGTCATGATTTCGATTTACTTTCAATAAAATTTCAATTTCAGTATAAAATTAAATCCTAAACTTTTATCCCAACACAGTTATAACGCTATATTTATGATTCAGTAACGAGTGTTATCTACGAAATATTTATGTTTCAGTAACGAGTGTTATCTACTAAATATTTATGTTTCAGTAACGAGTGTTATCTACGGTTATGAAGTATAACTTCACAATATGAGAAATGCCTGATGGTGTGCAGTGATATAGACTATAAAATATTTAAGGGCAAAGGCCTCATGCTATGAGGTAGAATGACTAACATATATGTTAGTGCAAAATCATTTTAACGTAGCCATCTACCAAAATAGTTAAATTAATTAATTAAATTGGCATTTTTTTGGTTATATCTCATATTGTGAATGCCACTGGTGAAGTGTTACTTATTTGAGATAGTACAATACCATGGCAACTCGTTGTGAAGGCATTCACAATATGAGATATAACCAAAATGCCAATTTAATTAATTAATTTAACTACTTTGGTAGATGGCTACTACGTTAAAATGATGCTTTTGCACTAACCTATATGTTAGTCATTCTACCTCACATCCCCCAGAAAAACATTCTAACATCCCCCAGAAAGACCTTGATGATCTTGTAATTCAGTTGCCTCCCTCTTTCCTACTTCTTGGGGATTTTAATGGACATAACACCCTTTGGGTAGTGCTGACATCACTGGAAAGGGGAATGAGTCTTAGAACATGTGCTCACTGACAATGACCTCTCCCTTCTAAATGTGGGAACAAACACCTTCCACATGCCTACCTGTACATTTTCTGCCATTGATCTTTCTATCTGCTCTCCTCCCTTTACTTACTTTGGAGGTGGAGAACCAATATGGAAGTGATCACTTCCCCATAATAACCTGCTTACATAATGGGAGGCCACATCTTCCTTTTAAGATATCCCAGTGGAAGATTGATCGGGCTGACTGGAATACCTTTCATTATCTGGCAAATTTTATCATCACTACAGTCAGTTTAGGAGCCTATCAATGATGCTGTCATGTACATCATAGAAAGTATCGTCCATGCACCTGCAATTGCAGTTCCAAAAACATCTATCTGGTTTCTGCTATTTCCCAAACCACGGCAAAATTCAGCAGCAAAAAAAGGCAGAAAACAAAGCCTTATTCCAACAATATCACACCATAGCTAATTTCATACCCTTTAAAAGCACACATGCTAAAGGATGAGGTTTCACATTATATCTAACATCTGAGCCAAAAGGAATCCTGGATCCATTTTACTTCTTTTGTTACCCAGGTGACCAGCTGTAAGTTGGCTGAGACAAATTAATGAAGGGAAAATACACAGCACACCCCTTATCAATATCCTGGAATGGATGAATTATTTTTAGACTCAACTACAATAGCCAATACTCTTGGAAAAATATTTTCTAACATCTTGACAACATCTTACTCCCCAGAGTAAGATGTTGTCAAAAGTATTTATCAAAGATGTTGTCAAAGAGTATTTATCAAAGATGTTGTCAAAGAGTATTTATCTATATAATGGACAATTTACCATATACAAGCTGAAAATAGTTCTCACCCTTATGAAGTGCTGTTGCACCAGATGACATCCATTATGAAATGATGAAACACCTTTCACCAAAATCCTGCACCACCTGCTCTTCCTATAAAGCACAATCTCCCTTGAACAAATTTATGGACAAATTCAATGGAAATTGAATTTGTCCATAAACGGGTGCCATAAGCCAGAATATCACCAGTGGATTGACACTGACAGAATCCATACTGGCGGTCATTAATCAGATGGAATGTTTCTAGATAGTTTGAGTTGATGTTAAATTGATTTCTCCATTACATTAGAAAGAGTAGTAATTACAATAGGACGATAATTGGATGGGAGGGATTTGTTACCCGTTTTAGGAACTGTCTGGATATGACCAAATTTCCAAGCAGAAGGGAAAAAACACCTTTGGAATAAGAAAGTGAAAAAAAAAAGGATGACACAGAATATCAGAATAGGAGTAAGTTCAGGAGCACAGGTTTTGAGAACAAGTATAGAAATACCATCAGGACCTGGAGCTTTCGTAGCATCAAGATTTGTCAAAATCCTTTTGACATCCTTTTGATGGAAGACCACAGAAGGCACTGAATGCAGCATACTGGGAAAGGTGGGAAGTGGTTTACTAAGATCATTAATACACGAGTTGGAAGAAAAATAAGATGCTAGCATGTCAGCTTTATCCTTGACTGAAGTGGCAATAGAACCATCTGCTTTTGACAGAGGTGGGAACACAGATGGGCAGAAGTTATGACAATAGCTTTGACAAGAGACCAGAATTCTTGGTTACCGTTTGGACAAGAAGCAAGTTTTCTACTCTTAGCTTGTCTGTTCAAAATCTATTTTCAACTGATTAATAACTGCTTCACAACTGTTGCAAGCTTTAGTATAGGCAGAAAATGAAACTGAAGATTTAGAAACAAGCCAATTATGATAAGCAACATTCTTCTTTTGAACGGCAATAGCACATTTATTGGAAAACCAAGGTTTAGATAAAGGAGAAATTTTAGAGTGGAGTGTGGAATAATTTTACTAACATGATCGGAGCAAACTTTGACGTCAGAGGTTTTGAAACAGTAATCCAAAGAAAAGAAGAAAATAAATCTCACAGATCATCCCATTTTGAATTCTTTTAATGCCAAACAACACAAGGTTGGGAATGGCCGTGAAAGAAGAGACCATCATCAAGTAGTGATATGAGGTGCCTAGAGGACCACTCACCTCTACCATGTACTTAGAATAGTTGTTTGTGAGAAAAAGATCAAGTGTGTTGGCTGTGTGGGCAGGATTGTCTGGTATTCTGGTAGGTAAATGAACAATCTCTGTGAGGTCATTAGTAATTGCATCTCGACCAGCAAGGTCCATGTGACTAGAAAATGAAAGCCGGCTGGAGTTGTGAACATTAAAATCACCAAGGAAAATTACCTCACTGTTAGGAAAGTTGGACTGGAGAAAATGAAGTTTCAAACAAAGGAAGTCAAAGAGTTCCAAGTGATTAGTGGAGTTGGGAGAACGATAGAGGCTTGGTTTGGTTTGGTTTTTTTTTTTTTTTTTTTAAGGAGCATTAGCAACTAAGGCCATATTGCTCCGGGTCATGCGGTGGTCATTCCCTGACCTTTCCGCATCCTCCGTATTTGGTGGTGACGGGCTCGAACCCCGGTTTAATCAAGAAGCATGTGCTAAGCACTGCTGCTCCTTCCCACCTGGCTACGGAGGCGCCAGAACGATAGAGGCAACAGATGAATTTGACAGAATGTGGTAGAGAGATTTTAAGCCAGAGAAGTTCGAAAAGAAGATATTCCAAATTACTAAGTCTCTTACAGGGAATATCAGAATGGACATATCCACCAATACCAGCTTTGTTGAGAAAACCAAGTTTTTTAAATGCAGAGGAACTGAGACAATTGAATGTGAATAATTCGGACAACTGAGATGAGCAGTGGTCGAATAAAAACCGATAACTGAGATTCTCTCAGAAAAAGTACATAAGGTTTGGCAGACTGTAAGTGGAAATGGACATCATTGAGATTAGAACTGAGACAATGTATATTTGTGAAGTGACAAGGAAATGTTAGGGAGAATTGGATCTTTTCGCATATAAGTTTGCTCTGTTAGTTTGACAATTCATGGTGTATTCACTGTGGACATGCTGTATGAAGTAATGAAATTTTTGGATATGGCATATACATGGTACAAATATACCCAGCTCCTTGACATAATGTGTCCTCAATGCCTCCCCCCCCCCCTGCATACACACTACTTGGACTCCCTCTGGTCACTATCTGGAAGAGTAGAGGCAGCAAGATTATTCACTAGCTGATCTGGAAGCCTCCTAGAGAGTTACCAATAGGTTCAGTCCAGTGTACTAATTAGCAACCAGCCTGCAAACACCATTTTAGAGCTGTGCTCTCAAAATGGAAGAAAGATGGATCTCGCCATGATGCCCATCATAACCTCACAAGACATCAATCATACTGCATGATGGAAGAGATGGAGAAGGGATCCAAATCCTTTACTTGCATCGTGAAGGTGCAGGCAGAGGATTTGACTGTCACAAACTGACCGGACTTTGTCGAAATTATGTCCACTTGACTTGAGTATCTCCCAAATATCCATTCTGTCAGCATTTTAATGATGCCCATCATAACCTCACAAGACGTCAATCATACTGCATGATGGAAGAGATGTAGGAGGGATCCAAATCCTTTACTTGCATCGTGAAGGTGCAGGCAGAGGATTTGGCTGTCACAAAGTGACCGGACTTTGTCGAAATTATGTCCACTTGACTTGAGTATCTCCCAAATATCCATTCTGTCAGCATTTTAAACTCCCTTGTAGCAAGCACAGCTTGGCATATCTGAGAGAATGTCAGTGACACCCTCAAGAACCACAGCATCCTTGAGAGTGTTGTGTGTGTACAATAACTTTGGAGAAGAAAAGTTCTCATGTTAGAGCACTTAGTCTTTTACAAAGAGCACTTTGTAAGAGACTTAGTAATTTGAGCAATATAATGACCTATTAAATGAAAATACTGGTTTATAAAAGCACTTTTAATTAAACTTTGTTCAACACATATCAGATTTGTAATGTATTTATTTTATTTTTAGATATATATAGATCCCCCCCCCCATTCCAGCTGTAATTTAAAAAATAAGACCACCTGGTCTGATTTTGAGTTTTTGTTTTATTTTATTTATTACAGTTTTACTAAGCATCATTAAAAATGCGTACTAAGATTTTCTTTATGCACTGTACGTCTAATTACATTTTATTTATTAATTTTTATTTTTGCAGTTGTATTTCTTTTGAGTTCCAAAGCAGGAGGTGTTGGTCTCAATTTGATTGGAGCTGCTCGCATTCTACTCTATGATATTGACTGGAATCCTGCCAATGATTTACAAGCTATGTCTCGTGTGTGGAGAGATGGACAGACTTCTCAAGTGTATGTTTATAGATTACTGACTGCTGTAAGTGCTATTTAATATAACAGTTGAGTAATGAAAATATCTTTCTTATTTGCCTCAATTACTTCTTTTATAATCCATCTGCGTAGACATGAAATTGCATTATATTCTGATTAAAAAGCTCAGTTTGGTTGACATTACTAACTCGGTTATTATAAACTGTTTAATTATTTTTATAAAATGAAAATATGCATCTGTTTTTATGTAAAAAATACATTTTTTTATATAAAATTAATAATGGCAATGCTCCTACACATACCACACTATCCATTCAAGAATGTTTGCTCAAAAAAAAAAAAAAAAAAAAAAAAATCCTGTACTATCTGATCTTGCACCATATTTTTTTTCTTTTTCTTTTTTTTTTTTTTTAATGAAAACCCCAAACACGAGAGGTATTAGAACCTATAATACTTATTACCGTGTATGGGTTGGAACTTGAGAAGACGAAAGAAGATATTTGTTGGCATTAGACTTGAACTTATGTAGACTGTAATTTTCAGGAAATACATATGAAATATGATTGTTCCAGAAAATGACAGTTGAATGAATAAACGAGGAAGATGAAAAGTTGATTCTGTGAGTTTGAAGTTGGACAGTAAATGAATGTTGGCTGGTGGCGGCACATGTTTGGATTGTTTTGAAAGAGAGAGAGATCAGGAATTATAGAAGCCAATTCAGAAGAACACTGTCCATGGAAGTATCTGTAGAAAAGGCATGCAGCAGAAACAGTACATCTGTGAGACAGAGAGTGGAGAGAGACTGTTAGAGATGAGTCATTAATTAACCTAACTACCCACTTCTGAATGGAATCTAGAAGCCTGAGAGAGGTTTTGGGGGCATGGCCCCAGAAGTGAGAACAACATTCCATGGTAGGGCAGATTTGTGATTTGTACAGAGTGAGCAGCTGTTTGGAAGAAAAGTAACGCTGAGAGCAGAAGAAAAAACCAAGTTTTTTAGATGCAGAGGAAGCAATATTTGTAATGTGCTTGTGCCAAGAGAGATTACAAGTCAGGATAATCCCCAAAAGAGATATATCACCTTACTTAGAAATCGGAGTGCCACCAAAGATAAGCATAGGAGCAGAAGAATCCTTTTTGCGAGATATAAGACAGGACTGAGATTTAGAAGGATTGAAATCAACTAAGTTGTCTTTGCCCCACTGGAGAATTACCTGGAGATTGGCATTTAAGGAATTGGTAGCAGATATTCGAAAAGTTGAAGCCAATTGAGCAGGGCAAGGTTTCTCAAACTGGAAAGTGGAATGCAATGTACTATCAGCAAAACTATGAATAGGATTTCCGGTCAATGGAACAAGGTCATTAATATACAAGAGGACAAGAGTGAGGGAAAGAACCAAACCTTGGTGAACACCAGCATTAGTGGAGAAGTTAAAAGACAGAGCCATCTACCATCACTCACACTCACATTCAGAGAGAAAACTGGATAACCAATTACAAAAACAGTTGGCAAACCATAACATGGTAGCTTGTTTAGAAGACCTTTATGCCAAACATGATCGAAAGCCTTTCAGATGTCAAGAGCAACTGCTTGTGTTTCACCGAACTTTTCCATTGAATTTGTCCATAAATGGGTAACATAAGCCAGAATATCACCAATGGATCGACAATTAAAGAATCCATACTGGCGATTGATCAGACAGAAGGTTTCTAGGCGATTAATTGATTTCTCTATTATTTAGAAAGAGTAGAAGTAATTGCAATGAGATGATAATTGTATGGGAGGGATTTGTGACCCTTTTTATGAACTGGCTGGATATGAGCAACTTTCCAAGCAGAAGGGAAAAACACCTTTGAAATAAGACAGTGAAAAAAGGTAGCAAAGAACAAGAGTAAGCTCAGGAGCACTGGTTTTGAGAACAAGTGTAGAAATACCATCGGGACCTGGAGCTTTCTTAGCATCAAGATTTGTCAAAATCTTGACATCGTTTTGACAGAAGACCACACGAGGCATTAAACAGAGCGTGTTGGGAATGGTGGGAGGTGTTTTACTAAGATCATTAATACATAAGTTGGAAGAAAAATGGGATGCTAGCAGGTCAATTTTATCCTTGGCTGAAGTAGAATCATCTGGTTTTGACCGAGGTGGGAGCCAAGATGGGCAAAAGGTGCAGCCCATAGTTTTGGCAAGAGACCAGAATGCTCGGCTGCCATTAGGGCAAGAAGCAAGTTTTCTACTCTTAGCCTGTTCAAAATCTAGTTTGGACTGATTAATAACTGCTTTATAATTGTAGCGAGCTTTGGTGTAGGCAAAAAATGAAACTGAAGAATTGGAAACAAGCCAATTATGATTTGCAACATTCTTCTCTTGAAGAGCCTTAACACATTTATTGAGAAACCAAGGTTTAGATAAAGGATGATATTTTAAAGTGGAGTGTGGAATAAAGGATTCCATTCCTACAAGAATAATTTCACTGACAAGATCTGAGCAAACGTTGACATCAGAAGTTTTGAAACAATAATCCGACCAAGGAAAAGAAGAAAAGAAATCTTGCAGGTCATCCCATTTTGCATTCGTGTAATTCCAAACAACATGAGGTTGGGACAATCCATGAGATAAAGGCTCCATTGGAGAAGAGACAATCACCAAGTTGTGATCTGAGGTGCCTAAAGGACCACTCACTTTGACCGTGTACTTAGAAGGGTTGTTTGTGAGAAAAAGATCAAGTGTGTTGACTGTATGGTTAGGATTGTCTGGTATTCTGGTAGGTAAATGAACAATCAATTGCAAAAGCCTCAGTATTTCGACCAGCTAGGTCTGTATGACTAGAAATCAGAAGCCAGCTTGAGTTGTGAACATTAAATCACCAAGGGAAAATTACCTCACTGTTAGGAAAGTTGGACTGGAGAAAGTCAAGTTGCCAAGAGAGGAAGTCAAAGAGTTCCAATTGATTAGTTGAGTTCGGAGAACAGTAGAGACAACAAATGAATTTGACAGAATGAGGTAGAGAGATTTTAAGCCAGAGAAAATCGAAAAGAGGAGATTTCAAATTACCAAGCCTTTGACAGGGAATATCAGAATGGATATATGCACAAATACCACCTTTCATTCAAAAGGAATAATACAACGAATAATTTGGGCAACTGAGATGAACAGTGGTTGAATCAACCGATAACTGAGATTCTATCAGAAAAAGTACATGGGATTTGGCAGAAAGTGGAAATGGACATCGTTGAGATTAGAACTGAGACCACGTATATTTGTGAAATGAACTAAGAAGTGTTCTTCCTAGTTCATTTCTACAAACTGAAAGTTAAAAGGACAAATTTTGATGACGATTTAGCCATGTAGTAGAATAGAATATTATTATTATTATTGCAGAATAGGATAGTGGAAGTCAACCAGTTCACAATTAAAAACTGCCATCGGTATTTACAGCAGTGTTAGAGAGAGTGGGACGCTTGCATCTGGGGTAACCATTTTGAAGAGAACTGCCGATAAAAATGTTGTTTTAAGTATTAAGATTATTTTTTCTTAAAAATTATCTTAAAACTTTTTGATCAGACCTGATATCCTTTTTCTATTCCATTCTTACAATCCAAGTTATGCATTTAGAAAGGGGAAAAAATGTTCTCCGTAATGGCATAGATATGTTAGACAGAGCACCTCCACCTTTTATGACAATGAAGTTGCCTCAGTATTTCTCTATTTGAAATAATCAGTGCTCCCTATTGAGATAGGATGGTACTGTTTATTTAATATGCATCACTCTCTGCCTTTACAGTGAGTTCTGATACTGTCATTACTTCAAACATTTTCCTGTTGAGATCAGGAAGCGATGTTTGAAGTAGTACAATATCATTATGAAGGTGGCAATGTATCCAGTGAAATATGAGTGTCATTTACAGGAAAAAAAAGTAATTATTTGTTTTCTAATACAAACTGAAATGGTGCAATACAGAAGCAAATTGTGCAGGTGGACCATGTCCTGTAAATTTTGCCGTTTACAGAAAACACCACCCTAATTAAAGGATGTACAACTATCATTTATATGTTTATACTTTACCAAAGAAGGGAACTTTTTAAGCTCTTTAGTAATTTTCTAGTTTACCTCATCCACCTTTCTTCTGTTTGTGTGCAATGACTTCTAATACACAACCATTTCTTTAAATTTTGGGTACTGCTATTTATCTGAGTAGTTAACTAGTGTTTGAATGCAAAATAACTAATATTATTTCGCATTCAAACTAGTGTTAACTAGTGTTTGAATGCGAACTAATATTTGGCAACAAAATACACCAGTTTTCATTGATTCTGATATTCAGATAACATGATTAATGAATGTCCTCAGACTTTTTTTTTTTAGAGTTTACAAATAGAACACTTTGATTTAATTTAGAAACAAAATTATTAACCATAGTGCATTCCAGCATATTTCAGCGCTAGTTCAAACACTGGTGCTAACAGATTGTGCCACCCCTGTTAGCTTGCTGGTTCAACTTTTGTGCAAAATCTAAAATGCAAACAATTGATAAACCAATAAAAATTCTATTTTGAGTCTCAAAGTACAATTGGTGAAAAAAATACGAAAACTCTGAATTTTAGTTGCCTCCTTAATTTATGCATGATTGTTTGATGATCCCATAAAAAAATTTAAATGGAGGTTTCTGTTTATGCAGTTTCAGGAAATACATATCCAACAGCCATGTTTGTTGGCCTTCAGCCAATGCTCATATTTTAAATTGGGGCATAGCCTGGTGCAGTTGTAAGTTCAATTTTATAAATTATGCTTAAAACAGTATGAATGAAATTAGGATACATTATTCCAAGATATTTAGTGTATTTAAAGTTGATTGTACGTGAGATACTGACAGTAGATATTTATAAATTGGAAAGAATTGCTTGGTAGAAGGGATTAAAAATAATAATAATTCCTGTAGTCATAAAAGAATAAATCATGTGAATAATAAAGATAACTTTGTAAAAGAGAGATAAGATATTTGTAATAAGACCATGCTTAAAATATTGTTGCAGTAGTAAAGCATTCTATAGAGTAATTGCCAAAGGACAGTGCATTATCCTCCATGAGGATAGTTCAATGTTGTTTAATAAATGGAGTTACATATCTCTTTCAATTCTATTTATATATACACTCATGAACCAAAAAATTATGACCACCTCTGTCTCCATAAGTGGATGCATCCCACAGCACCCAGGAGCGGTGTCGCTAATCAGCACAGTATATATAGGCACAACTCAGTTTGTCACTACAAAGCTCATGGAAAGGGGAGAATATGATGGAGTTTGGACAGGGAATGATTTGCAGTGCTAGGAAGGCAGGGACTAGCATCTCAGCAACTGCAGGCATTGTCAGCTGTTTGAGGGCCTCCACAGTGAAGGTGTGGCTGGAATGGTCCAAATGGTACAACTCAACTTGCCGGATGGGGAGACATCACTGGTTGACAGTCAAAGTGAATGGCAGTTGACATGTGTTGTCAGGGCAACAGGCAGTTCAAAGTCCCTCAATTAATGGCAGACTACAACCAGAGCACACAGAGAAATATTTCTGAGTACACCATCCATTGGACACTCTTACTAATAAGCCTATGTGGGATGCAATGGAATGCAGCGTTCAGCAGTCTATACCAGTTTCTCACTTCATTGCTGAACTCCAGGACGTCCTTTTGTCCAGCTGATCCATGATACCTGAGGACACCTTCCACAGTCGTGGAGTAGATGCCACACCACGTGGAAGAGGTTATCACAGCAAAAGGTGGAATTGAGTGGTCATAATTTTTAGTGTGTGTGTGTGTGTGTGTGTGTGTGTGTGTGTGTGTGTGTGTGTGTGTGTGTGTGTGTGTGCACAAACACGAGCTTCATTTTCATTAGGCTTTGAATGGATTGAGCAGGCTCAATGCTGATGGAATTCTTCCTCTTGCTCAAATTACAAACCTGAGGAAGCATAAACTGAAATTGTGGAAAGACATTTGTCGAAGAGATGTGCAGAAATTTGCCTTTTGCCAGTGGGTAGTTGATTGCTGGACAAACTCCATCTGTCGTTGTGGAAGTTGATAGTTTGAAATGGATAAACGTTTTGGAGCGAGTGGATGGGTAAAATGGGAAGGGGTTTTTTTTTTTTTTTTTTTTTTTGACTGATTCTGTATAAGCTTGCTTTTGAACTTATCAAAAATACTGTTCTGGAGACTGAAAAAAAAAAAGGTTTAGTAAGTTTATAAATAAAAACACAAGGTTGTACTTATTTTTATTCATAGGTAACAAAACAAATTGAACTTTCAGCCACAATAACACATATGTCTAGGCCTTTACAAAAATAATTACTTATTTTTTGCTGCACTATTTTCGAACTTCATTCCTTTGCTGCCAGATTCACTGCAAGACAACTTTACATGACTTGAGTGATCAATGGAAGGGTGCAGCATCACACACACATGTGCACGCTTTAGTTGACTATGGTTCAAGCCCATATGACAACTAAATATGACTCACTCTTTTCAGCAAGAGTAGTTGTGGTGAAACCCATGTTTAGTCTCTAGAGCAAAGTTTCCGGCATCCCCCTCCCCCCCCCATACTTCTCCTTCAACCCATGCAGGGTACTAAGTACTATAGGTTTTGATACCTTTTGTGTTTGGGGTTTTCATAAAAAAAAAGTTGAGTTGGATAGGATTCAGTTTGTTGCTCTTACCTAGTTCTCATGGGTAGCAAAGTTGTTAGAATCACCGTCCTCCTTACCCCGGGTGGAAGATACCTGAGTTTGGTCCTGTCAATGACATGAGGAATATTTATGGGTCTCTTTCACATTGTGGCTGAGTTAGTCGGTTTCATGCAAAGGTAGCATGATTTTTTTCTCCCGGAAACTCTGGGTTTTTTGTCCAGCAAAACAAAAAATCCACCAGAGAATACACGCAATTTACAGGGTATACATGGAGCAATATGGTCTTAGTTGCTGATGCTCCCGAAACCCAACTACAACAACTACAAACAGCATCTTCGAGGGATGGGTCATTAGTTTTTTTTTAGTTTTTTTTCATAGTTTTTTTTTTTTTTTTTTTTTTGTACCATCATCTGAATTAAGTTTTGATGTGAACTTAAATTTTTTCCATGTTGTTTATAATTTCTGTTATGGTTGTCTTTCCAACCTCGTAAAATTTTGCTAACAAAGACCCGTTTCATCCTTTGAAATTTAAAAAAAAATTTTTTTTTTAATTTAAAATCCAAATCTTCGATTTAATTGTTAAAAATTTCTGCTTCCTTTTAAAAGATGAAGAAGACCACCATAACTACATTACGGTAAAATAAAACTCTTTAAATGTTCAGAATCTCTTCATCCCTATATCTAAACTTTGTACACTTTTTACTCCCTATCTCACTTACGTGTATCATGTTGCAATATCTGCACGCCCTGTTCTTTGTTATTTATTGACGCTTATCTTTTTTTACTGTTTTAGATTTTACAGCTCTCTTCCCCCCCTTCCCCCCCAAAAAAAGTCAGTGAACAGAAATATCAGATTACAAAGTGATATGTTTAGTTAGTACTGTATGTGTATTAATTAATTATTTCATTTAATTTTATTAATTGGTAAGGTCAAATAAAAGTATAAATTTGTGCTTTATATCTTCATTTTTATATAGTCTGTGGATTGTATTCCTCCAATTTTCTCTTATTACAATTGCCGTTTAATAGAATCAAAATTCAATTCGCAAATGCAATCACAATAACTGGCGCAACGAGTCAGCATTTATTTATTGTATTTATATATAATAAATAAATGCTGACTCAAACAGATTATTGACATTTTGAATTATTGATGTTCAGATTTTCAATGCTCTACTGTAGTTTGTAAAGCAAAACGTTTATGAAGCGGGAATGATTTTTTCTACAAATATAATGGTATGATGAATTCCAAAACAAAACATTCACTGCAAGACAACTTTACATGACTTGAGTGATCAATGGAAGGGTGCAGCATCACACACACATGCGCACGCTTTAGTTGACTATGGTTCAAGCCCATATGACAACTAAATATGGCTAATAATTGTATTGTAAACTCACTATGCAATTGTGCAAGTGTATAGATAGAACTCGGATAATCATAAGATTTATATGTCCTAAGAACAAAATCTTTATTGCAATATACAATACAAGTCATTTGCATCAGGGGAGCCATACTTTGAGCTAATGAAGCGGCGCGCCTCCGTAGCCAGGTGGGAAGGAGCAGCAGTGCGTAGCACACGCTTCTTGATTAGACCGGGGTTCGAGCCCGTCACCACCAAATACAGAGGATGCGGAAAGGTCAGGGAATGACCACCGCATATCCCGGAGCAATATGGCCTTAGTTGCTACTGCTCCTAAAAACCAAATAACAAATAACAAGCTAATGAAGCATGTGAGTAAACAAGAATGCTTTGCTTAAAAAAAATCGCTAAAACACAGAAGTTTAGTGCAACAATTTAAAGTTGTGTATAAAGAACAGTTACTTTTGTATAATTCAAAAAGAAATAACAATTACAAAAGTAACGCTTTCAGCTAATGGTTTAAATTGTTTACAGATGCAATAAAATTGTCATAAAGCCACTTATTATTAAATTTTAAAACATTTAAAACATTAAATGATTTTAGAAAGAATAACAAACAGTTTCTCCGGGCAATAAATTAATAAAACTATTCTAAAAATAAATCACCTTTTATCTAAGTTAATTCAATACATAAAACCTGAAAATATTTTATTCTTACCCATTTTACTTTTAAAGGATAATGTTTTATGAAGCCACAGAAAAGTTCATAAGATTGAGATAAAAATTCATAAATGGAGAGTGGTAAGATTTGAAAGTTTGTAAATTGGATGTTCATAAACTGGGAGCCCCTGGTAGTGTCAGAGTTCCACAAGGTTCTGTCCCCCCACATTCATTTTACCCTATGTGTCAATAATCTTTTCCTATTAACTGGAATCCTTGTCCATAGTTTTGCTAATGACAGTACACTACATTTCACTTTCAAGTTCAAAATTAGTATAACTGCAGGTTATTATGGGGAATTGCCACATATGAGAACTGTCAGCAGATATGGTTCAGATAAGAAAAACAAAAGCTCATTACGAGAAATCACTGGAAAAAATAACTGAGAATGGGAATAAGGAGTTTTTTCTCATATGTTAATGTAAAAAAAGAACGCACTAAATTGCATAGGCTCCCTTCAGGTCTGAATTAGTGAAATAGATAATCAAACCAGAATTTCAGACTATTTGAACAAGGGGAAAACATAGAATCAGATTGCTGTAAGATTAATAATAATGATCTGTGAAGAGCACCTATCATAAAAATACTGTTGAAGTGAAAGAAAGCAAGAGTTCTGGGATAGATAGAATGCATCCAGTTATATTAAAGAAGGCAAGAGAATGCATCATACAATTAGAATTGCTACTGAGATCATTACCACTAGACTCTGGAGAAGTGCTAATGATTCATCCATTCACAAGGGAGGGGCTAAGTTGGAAATGCGTAACTAAAGGCCAGTGAGTTTGACTTCTGTAGCGGGTAAGATATGGAATCTTATTAAGGATGCAATACAGAAACATCTTGATAAGAGTGAAGTCCTAAAGGGATTATATTGTGGCTTTCTTAAGAGAAAGCCTTGCCTGACAAATCTGGTTAACAAAGGTAGATGTCTCTGAAAGCAATCAGGTGTTAGAAACAATTTCAATATTGTATATCTAGATTACAGTAAAGCTTTTTATTCAATTCTTCATGAGAGGCTACTGTACAGACTGGAACATACTGGGATTACTTGGAAGATCCTCAAGTGGATCTGGAGGTAGCTAAGTGAAAAGAGATACAGGGTGGTAATTATTTAATGGGCACTCTTCAGAGTAACGGACTAATGTAGCAAACAGATTCCCTCGGGGTTCAGTATTAGAGTCACTCTCTTGTTTCCAGTTTTCTTCAGTGATACTGATGAGAGTAGGCGCCTCCGTAGCCAGGTGGGAAGGAGCAGCAGTGCATAGCACACGCTTCTTGATTAGACCGGGCTTCGAGCCCGTCACCACCAAATACGGAGGATGAGGAAAGGTCAGAATGACCACCGCATATCCCGCAGCAATATGGCCTTAGTTGCTAATGCTCCAAAATAACAAACATAATAAACAAACTGATGAGAGTATATATATATGGAAAACTGTCAGACTTTGCTGATGATTTAAAGGTAGGCAGAATGGTTGACTTATTACCTTTTTTCTACATTGAACTACATCAGCAGGATGCTATGGCCTCACGTGAGTCATAAGAGAGGCTATGGCCTCTCTTATGATTCCCAAACCCCCTGATTTCTCTGCCATTATTAACTCAATCCCCCCCAGTGTATGAGTTATTTTGGAATTGTTTCCCAAGTGTAAAACTTTGCATTTTGCAGCATTAGAGCATAGTTACCACTTATCTGATTATCCCTGAAGCTCACGTATGTGATGCTGAAGTAGCACTGTTTGATGCTGGTTATTAACCACTCTTCCAAACTTCACATTTTTAAAATTTGCAAATGTGAAGGTTGGATTTGCTATTTTCGTTACTCTTTTAGCTGGTTTTTTGTACTGTCTTTGCAGCCTAATAATTTCTGTGGCACTATTACAGACAACTTATAACATGTAAACTTCAAGTACTTTTTATCACTCTGTAACTGTCCCATGCTGTCTTTTTCTTTTCGTTCTATTAAATTAACTATTCCCTATTCATCCGCCTCTGTATACTCCTCATTCTGTATTTTTTAGTGGTATACATGAATGTGTTGTTTTTGTAAAGTGGCTTTAAAGTTATTACATAATTCACTTGTTTCTTGCTACCATGCCTTCCCCATGTTGTTAAAGTACCTATGATGAATGAAACCTTCCAGAAGGTAGTTTGATTCCAATTCCATCCAACAATTTTTTTTTTTTTTTTCGAATTAACTCTTTTTTTTTTTTTTTGGTAAATTTGGCCAGTGCTCAAAACAGAAGGAACTGGAAAGTTGCTGGAGAAGGCCTTCATCCTGCAGTGGATTGAAAATGGCTGATGATGATGATAATGATGATTTTGGTAAAATGCTTATAGCAAAGAGAATAAGCTTTCTGATTTTGAGATCTTACTCATTTCATATACTTTTGATGTTATTTGCATCACTGAAACATGGCTATTTAATAACTGTGGATTTAACTTTACCTAATATTAGTGATCTCATAGATTTTAAAAAATAGAAATAACAGAGGCAGTGGTATTCTCACCTTGAGATCAGACCTGATCTCACTCATTAAATAAGAATTGTTAATAAACAATTCTAATCCA
Source organism: Mastigoproctus giganteus (assembly GCF_048544385.1). Taxonomy (NCBI): domain Eukaryota; kingdom Metazoa; phylum Arthropoda; class Arachnida; order Uropygi; family Thelyphonidae; genus Mastigoproctus; species Mastigoproctus giganteus. The sequence goes on from NC_143579.1 coordinate 207,438,509, forward strand.
CCTTAGATAACTTTGGGGCCTTGGAGAAAAAGTTTATTGTGGTTATTAATACATATACTCCTCCATCTAATCTAATCTGATTATCATTAATTCTAACATATTTTCCATATGGTTATTTTGAGATTTTCTCTTCAGAGGTGCTACAATCTTAGCAAGCAAACTGAAGAGCAGCTGCATACTTACACTCTTTTCCAATTTTGTCCTGAATGAAATAGAGAAAATCAAATGCTTGACTTTTTTTCACTACATCATGGAGGAAATGATTTTAAAATGTATTTTCAAGTTATACAATAATCATAATAGTTGAATTTCTAGTATCTTTTACCAGAAGAAAAAGAATTTCTTTAGTTCAATAAAATATTTTTGCTGAACTATGCATATTTTTTTATTCATTGAATGAAAAAAAAAGTATAGGGCCCTTCTTTACTCTAAAAGTATGGTCTTCCCCCCTCAGCTTGAAATTGTTAAGCTTATAAGCTTTCTGATGTGCAGTGAGAAACATAATTAATTAAGGATAATTAAACTGACACATTAATTAGCATTAGTAGAGGCATATGATGCAAGAAAGCAAGCGTATACAGCATCAGCCAAAAAAATCGTCCCATTTCACCCACCCAGTCATTCCAAATGTTTGTCTAGTTCCGGCTTGAACTTATTTAAGTTTTCAACCTCCACTATGACAGATGGAAATTTGATCCAACAATCAACCACCCGCTGGCTAAAGGCAAATTTCTGCACATCTATACTACAACTGTTTTTCCTCAGTTTGAATTTATGCCCCCTCGGGTGCTTAATCTGAGCAAAAGAAAGAATCCCATCAACATTGAGCTTGTTCAAACCATTCAAGGCCTTATACACCTCAATCAGATCACCTTGATGGTGCCTAGTCTCCAGATGCTGCAATTTGCAGAACTTAAGCCTTTCTTCATAAGTGCACCCCTTTGTTCCTCTCACCAATCTTGTTGTGCTTCTCTGTACTTATTATTATCCATATGGTGCAAGGAAGCCTGAGGCTTATACTGCCAAAAAAAAATTCTCGAGTCACCCTGAGAGAGAGAGAGAGAGAGAGAGAGAGAGAGAGAGAGAGAGTGTCAAAACTAGAAGGGCCTCACCAAGAAAGAGAAGAATGATGATAACCAGCTCAGGACCCTAGATGTGCCAAGCCCATACTCACCAGATGTGAGCCCCTGGAGTTATTGTTCTAGCAACTCTGCATCCTTCCTAAAATGAGGCCGCAAACCAGTAAAGGTGTGGCCTGACCGTTGCTGCATACAGAGGGATAATCACCTCCTTATCCCTGCTAGTAAAATTCCTGTATATGGGTCGGAAAACTGCTAGCTTGTGGGGGGGGGGATTCACAGACTAAAAGATTAACAGTAGCTGCAGACAGAGGCAAAAGTGATTCTTGCACTGCTTCTATTGTAATGAGCAGCAGCCTAGAGACAAGTTGCTGGGGATTTCAAGAGCTCTTGGGAATCATCATGGAACAAAGTAAATACATGGGTTGTGTTAGGGTAACCAACAGTAAGAACAGGTGCATGTATACTTGCATGTACACCATTGCTAGAAGCATAGTAAATAAATTTGATGAATTTGAAGTGCTGATCAAGACATCAAAGGTAGATATTGTTGGGATATCAGAGACATGGTGTAACCCAGATATAAGGAATGCAGAATTGGAATTTGGGGAGTACAATGTGTACAGAAAGGATAGACAGGGTAGGAAGGGAGGAGGGGTTATGCTGTTAGTTAAGAAACACAAAATCTAAAGAAGTGCATCCAGTTGGCATGAGTGGACAGTGCAATGTTGAATCTGTTTGGTGTGACATAAACACTGAGAAAGGGAAAATGAGAATGGGAGTGTGTTATAGGCCTAAGGACTCTGATGAGTACAATGAACAGTTGTGCAGAGAAATAGTGTGGGCCAGTAAATCAGAATGTCTTGTAATGGGGGATTTTAACTTTCCAGATGTTGACTGGAACTTGTGGATTGGTCACTCGCACGCTAGGAAGACTTTTATGGATTTATTGGAGGATTGTTTTCTACAGCATAATGTTTAAGGGGCAACCAGAGAGAGAGAGAGAGAGAGAGAGAGAGAGAGATACTCTTGATCTGATTATCAGCAGTGATTATTCATGAATTAGGAATTTTCAGATAAAAGAACCACTAGGTGACGGTGATCACAGCATACGGATGTGGGATTTACTTAAAGATATAACTACCATCAAGGGTAAAGGGAAGGGTTTTTGCTTCCGTAAAGGTGACTACAATGGTCTCAAACAGTTTTTAAATTCTATAAAGTGGGTCAACTGATGATGTTACCAACATCATCAGTTGATCCCACAGTGAATTCAAATTGGGAAGCCTTCAGGACTAGTAGCCTCCAAGATTAAGATCTTGGATGCTACTAGGCTTTTCATACCAACTAAGAAATACTGTTCAAGGTTCAGGCCTAAATGGATGTCAGATGAATTAATGAGGCTCATGGCAGAGAAAAAAAATGCATGGGATGCATATAAATTATCAGGTGACACAGATGCTTACGGCAGATATAAGCTTGTCTGTAATCAAGTCACAAAGGAAGTTAGGCAGGCGAAGGTAGATTAAGAGAAATATTTGGCAAAGGATGCAAAAAAAAACAGCAAAGAGTTCTTTACTTATGTAAATTCTAGAAGGAAGGGTCTGCAACTAGATCTGCAACAAGATCTAGGTGACACAAATAAGGATGAATCAGATTGGTCCACTTAACATAGATGGGTCAACTTTTGACGATCCTGCTCAAGTAGCTGATAAACTAAATGAGTAATTTGCATCTACATTCACACATGAGGAGTTATTCAAGGATGGGAATGCCAGAAGTTTATCAAACTCTAACAGGGAGCTAAGTGATTTTGTAATAACAGAGCAAAGTGGAGGAGAAATTGTTGAAGTTAAACATAAAAAATCCACCTGGGGTGGATGGAATCTATCCAGTTATATTGAAGGAGGCAGCAAGGGAAATAGCCATAATTATGAGCTCATTCTTTTACATTCAGGGGAGGTCCCTGTGGATTGGAGTTGTGTAAATGTCCCCAATTCACAAAGCGGGTTCAAAGGGTGACAAATAATTATAGACCTGTTAGTTTAACTTCTGTTCCGGGGAAAATAATGGAGTCACTGGTTAAAGAAGTGATACAGGATCACCTAGACAAGACTGCAGTAATAATTCAGACAGCATGGATTTGTTAAGGGGAAGTCTTGTCTGACCAATTTGATTGGATGCTATGATGTGGTCACAAAGGAACTGGATGCAAAAAATAATTTTGATATCATATACTTGGATTTCAGGAAAGCTTTTGATACTATTGCACATGGAAGACTACTGTACAAATTGGAGCAGTATGACATTGAGGGCAAGTTGCTACAATCGATAAAAGATTGTTGAGTGGAAGAAGACAGAGTGATGATCAAAGGGTACTGCTCTATGTGGACTAATGTTGTTAGTGGTGTCCCTCAGGGTTCGGTGATGGGCCCATTGTTGTTTTGTATATTTATCAATGATATCGATGAAGGTATATCAGTCTTAGTGTCGAAGTTTGCAGATGATACAAAGGTTGGCAGGGTTGTTAATGACAGTAATGGCAATGTGCTACCACAACAAGATCTAGAAAATTTGGGAAGATGGGCTGAGAAGTGGCAACTGAAATTTAACATTGACAAATGCAAAGTACTGCATATGGGTAGTAGTAACGCCAGAGAAATCTACCAACTATGTGGTGTTACACTCAGGGTAATTAAGAATGAAAGAGACCCGGGGGTAATTGTGCACTCAAATATGAAGTTCTCTGAGCAGTGCAGACAGGCTGCCGGAGCGGGTCATGGAGTTTTGTCGGTGATATATAACAGTTTTGCTGGCAGGGGCGGGGAGGTGATTGTCCCTTTGTGTAAGGCAATGGTTCGGGCCACACCTTGAATGTTGCATGCGGGTCTGGAGGACTCATTTTGGGAGGGATGTGGAGTTACTAGAACAATTACAGAGAAGGGCAATGGGATTGGTGGGAAGGGCAGGGGGTGCACTTGGGGGGGGGGGGGCTTGAATTCTGTGGGTTGCAGCATCTGGAGGCTGGACACCTGTGGGGTGGTCTAATTGAGGTGTGTGGGGCTTTGAATGGTTTGAGTAGGCTCGATGCTGATGGGATGCTTCCACTTTCTCAGACTGGGAGCCTGAAGGGGCGTGGATTCAAATTGAGGAGGGACAGTTGTGGAATGGATGTGCAGAGGTTTGCCTTTAGTCAGCAGGTGGTTGATTGTTGGAGCAGACTTCCGTCTGTTGTTGTGGAGGTTGGCAGCTTGAATGGGTTTAGGGCTGGACTGGACAATCATTTGGAGTGGCTGAGTGGGCAAAATGGGAAGGTTTCTTTTTTTTTGGCTGGTGTTGTACAGGCTTGCTTTCTTGCATCATATGCCTCAACTAATGCTAATGCTAATCTCACTGCAATTATACCCAGACCTTTTTCATTAGTGTAGTACTGCACAGTTTATGTTACTCTTGGGGTACTGCTATCCATATGCAGTACTTTGCATTTGTCAATTAAACTTCAGTTGCCACCTCTGAGCCCATCTGCTCAACTTTTCTAAATTGTGTTGCAGTAGCGTAATGTCGTTAACAACCTTGCCAACCTTCGTAACAATGGTCCGAATAGGACATGAAAGTTCAGCTTTACATGCACTTCAGGAAAATAAAGACATTATTATTTAGAGAGCAGATAAAGTAGATACAGTTGTAATACTCGATAAAAACTGATTATATAAATAAGTTAGATTCAATTTTATCAGATACCTCTACTTATCTTGAGGTAGACCCAGTACTATCTACTAATTTGGTCAATCAGCACAATAAAACATTAACCACGTATCGAAAAAATAACTACATTGGCATGTCTCAGTTAAAGGAATTGAGGGGCAGAACATAACAATATTCCTCCACTTTTTGGTCAGGTAAAACTACATAAGAACGGATTTCCTATTTGGCTCATTGTTTCTTACAGAAACTTGGCATTTTTATCTTTAGACACATATTTATAGTATTATAAAACCCTTTAGACAGGCGATACAGTTTGGGATAAAAAACTAAGATACATTATTTAATAACCTTAAGGACTGTAGACTCAGCGATAACGATAATTTATTCTCTCCAGATGTTACTTCCTTATATACGAATGTAAACGTTGAATACACATTAGATATTCTTTGGGATATGTTAAATAATAACTATAAAGATTAATTATACATAGCTTCCTATTAAAGAAATTTTTCACTTAAACTTTTAGTTGAAGCCAACCATACCACATTTCGAGACAAAGTGTATAAACAAATTTTTGATTTGCCAATTGAGGATTGAGTTTTAGCGGCTTAAAGCGGAGTTCTACCTCTTGTAGCAGGTACTTAGACGATGTTCTGGTTATTACTAATAGTTGCACTATTCAAGACATTTTACATCCGTTTAATTATATTCATCTTAGACTCAATTTTACATTAGAAAGGGAAAATACAAATACTAAGTCATTAAATTTTCTAAATTTCACGCTTACTTAGGATGTGAATAAAATCCAATTTATCATCTATCGTAAACCAACAAACACCGGTATGTTTCTACATTATAACAGGTATCGTTCACTTATAAAGAGCTATTATTTTTAATCAGTTTCTCAATGCCTATAAACATTCAATGACAGGATCTGCTTTAGACTCAGAAATACAGATATTAACCAGCAGAATCTTAAACAGGGGTTACCCCCTTGCTAAAATAAACTGAATAGGATACAAAAAACTACATCAACCAACAATAGTAACATCAAAAAATAATTTATTTCTATCCCATACATCGAACAGTGGCACAAGCAGCTTAACAGATTCTTTAAAGATACTGAATTTAAGATTGTGGACAGACCAATATGGAAATTAAACACTATACTGAACAATTGCTCAGTCCTTTACTCTTTTGCGACACAAATAAATAAATTGGTATACAACATTTCTTGCAGTGATTGCGACTCATCTTACCAAGGATTTGCGTGATTTTCGCTCATTGTTGGTGTTGGGTCCACTGTTGTTTTGTATATTTATCAATGATATTGATGAAGGTATATTGATGAAGATATTGATGAAGGCTTAGTGTCGAAGTTTGCAGATGATACAAAGGTTGGCAGGGTTGTTAATGACAGTAATGGCAGTGTGCTACTGCAACAGGATCTAGATAATTTGGGCAGATGGGCTAAGAAGTGGCAACTGAAGTTTAACCTTGACAAATGCAAAGTACTGCATATGGGTAGAAGTAACCCCAGAGAAACGTACCAACTGTGTGGTACTACACTTAAGGTGGTAGAAAATGAAAAAGACCTGGGAGTAATTGTGCAGTCAGATATGAAGTTTGAGCAATGCAGACAGGCTGCCAGGGCAGGTCATGGGGTTTTGTCAATGATATATAGGAATTTTGCTAGCAGGGAAAAGGAGGTGATTATCCCTCTGTATAAGGCAATGGTCAGGCCACGCCTTGAGTACTGCGTACAGGTCTGGAGGCCTCATTTTAGGAAGGATGTAGATTTACTTGAGCGTGTACAGAGAAGAGCAACAAGATTGGTGAGGGGAATGAAGGGATCCTCTTATCAGGAGAGGCTTAAGTTCTGCAAATTGCAGTGGCTGGAGACTAGGCACCTGTGCGGTTATCTGATTGAGGTGTATAAGGCCTTGAATGGGTTCAGCACGCTGAATTCTGATGGGATCCTTCCACTTGTTCAGATTACGAACCTAAGGGGGCATAAATTCAAATTAAGAAAGGACAGATGTAGAATAGATGTGCGGAAATTTGCCTTTAGCCAGCGGGTGGTTAATTACTGGAACAAACTTCCATCTGTCGTGGAAGTTGATAAGTTGAATAAATTTAAGGAGGAACTGGATAGGCATTTGGAGGGAATGGTGTGATTTTTTTTTTTTGGCTGATGCTGCATAAGCTCATACATTTGCTTTCTTGCATCACATGCCACTACTACTACTACTACTAAAACAGCATGCGTGATCAGTACATGTTTCTTGTTCAGCAGCGTCAGAATTGGCCTTTCATGCTGTTAACAAAAAACATACATTTTTATTTTATTAATAAAAAGATACATTTTTATTAATTTCCAAAACCGTTGAAATTAAATTACATGAGAATTCTATTAACATTCCTCATCCATATCTAATCTCTGATTCATGGTCTTTTGTGCACATGAGTGAAGACAAATAATCGCACCATTTCACGCATATGCGTGAGGATAAATAATCTCTCTAAGATTCAAGCTCACACAATCCGTAATATCCATTCCTTTGATCACGACACATGGTCGAAAAGCATTGTCTGCTTCAGGAAGGAAAATCATTTTTCAAAATTTACATTTTAACATTAATTGATTTTTAATTAATTTTTTAAATTGTTTTTTGAATTTTACTTAATTTTTGAATTGTGTTCAATTGATTTTTTACTGTAATCATTTTGCATTAATCTTTTATTCATTTTAATTTCTGGAAAGTATCATATGGAAGTGTTCTATGTATCATATTGAGGTAAATTTCTGTTATCCTTCTACAAGTAGTCTTCGTTGTGCAACAGTATCAGAAGCTTTCCTGAAATCGAAGTATATGATATCAAAATTATTTTTTGCATCCAGTTCCTTTGTGGCCACATTCAATCAAATTGATCAGACAAGATGTCTCCTTAACAAACCCATGCTGTGTTTGAACTGTAACTGCGGTCTTCTTGTCTAGATGATCCTGTAGTGCTTTTTTAACCAGTGACTCCATTATTTTTTCCGGAACAGAAGTTAAACTAACAGGTCTGTAGTTACTCATGTCACCCTTTGATGGTGTCTCCATAGCCAGGTGGGCAGGAGCAGCAGTGCGTAGCGCATGCTTCTTGATTAGACCAGGGTTCGAGCTCATGACCACCAAATACGGAGGATGCGAAAAGATCAGGGAATGACCACCACATATCCCCGGAGCAATATGGCCTTAGATGATCCTATAGATGATACTACATCCCTTAGATGATACTAATGCTCCTAAAAACCAAATAACAACAACACCCTTTGCTGCTTCCTTTAATATAACTGGATATATCCCATCCACCCCAAGTGCCTTTCTTATGTTTAACTTCAACAATTTCTTCTCCACTTTGCTTTTAATTATTACAAAATGATTTAGCTTCCTGTTAGAGTTTGATAAGCTTCTGCCCTCCATTTCCTTACAGAATTCCTCATGTGTGAATATAGATGCAATTCTTTATTACTCAATACATTCTTTATTATTAATTAATAAATAATGTTTATCAATTATAATTTTTCTGTCTTACTATTAGTCAATTATTATTAAATTATTATTTTAATTTTTTTAGTTTTAGTTTATTTTAGTTTTTTTGTTCTCAGTAAAAGAAAATATGCTAAAAGAGCAATTTAATAAACAGGGAACCATTGAGGAAAAAATTTACCAGCGTCAAGTGACAAAACAAAGTCTTAGCAATCAAGTAATAGATTTCAGGGACTCTTCAAAGGCTCGGTTCTCCTTAAATGATCTCAAAGTAAGAAATGTTTGAAACTTAAAAGATATAAATATTTTTACTGAAGTACAGTAGAATCTGATTGCGTGTAACTTTACCATTTGTCCTTTGATCATTTGTGAAAAAATAAATAAATTTGAAATCCTACCTCATAAACCCTAAATTACATTGTTTTTCTTACACTACAATATCAATATTAATTATGTATAAATATAGTGCAAATGCATCAGAGGCAATATTAATTATTTATTTATTTACAGGCAACTCCCGTATAACAACGTACTTCTACAGCACTCTTTCGCTCTAACACGATTGATAAATTGCAGCAATCCTCACACAACACTGTACTTATATAACATGGTTTTGCCCTAACACGGTTCGAGAATTTTGGCAAATCTCGCGTAACAGGGTATTTTTGAGCTTTTGCATGGGAGGAACCCTGCTATTATGTTGGATGTAATTTTTCAACATTTCCACTCTTTTACAATCCCTGCTGTTGACTCACTAGTCAAAAAAAAATTATTCAGAAATCCATGTATTTTATTTTGTTGGGAAATCCCCGTGTTATGTTGTGTTATTGAACTTATGGAAAAATTTTAGATTTTAAAGTTTTATTACTATTGGATAGCACACCAGGCCATCCAAAAGATTTAAGTCATCCAAACATTGAAGTCATGTTTCTACCACCACAGTTGTACTATGTTAATACAACTTGTTTCATTCAGCCATTAGAGCAAGGCATTATATCCACCTTTAAAACTCATTACATCAGAAAATCTTTGCAATGGATTTTGGAAAAAATTGATTCTGAATTTATTGAACTAATGGAGACATGGAAAGATTTCTCAATTGTGGAGTGTATCAGAATCATAGCTTTATTGCTCAAAGAAGTAAAACTGCTAACATTAAATGTGTGTGTGGAAAAATGTATGGCCAGAGTCAGTTCATTCAGGAAATATGGTCAAACCAGCAGAAAACAGAATCGGTGCAATAGTAGAACTTGCTACGTCGGGAGGGGAAGGTTTTGATTATACGACTACTGAAGCCCTCGTGGGTAGCACAAACCGTTGATAGAATCGCCCTCCTCCCCACACCAGGTGGAAAAGATCTGAGTTTGAATCCCGTCGATGATGGGAGGAATTTTTATGGGTTTTTTTCACAACGTGGCTGAGTTAGTCAGGCTCAGGTTAGGGTAGCATGGTTTTTTCTTCTGGAAACTTGGGTTTTTCGTCCAGCAAAAGAGAAAATCGACCTCAGGACACACACAATTTATAGACAATATACACACATGGCCTTAGTCACTGATGCTCCTAAAAAAATAAAATTAAAAAAAAGATATGATTACTGAAGACGTTCAAAAATTACTGGTAGCAGAGGCCGGCTGGTGAAGCAGATTTGGTGAAAATGGCATCATAGTTAAACCAAATCAATTCAGAGGATGATAGTGCAGTGAAAATTCTAAACTTCCCAATTTTACACTAAAAAGCATATGGGAAGGCATAAAGATAGCTGAGCAATTAGAATCTTATTTGGGACTACACGAGATATTTCATGTTAGTCCCAAATAACTTTTTAAACCAAAAACGAGATATCTCTGGATAATCCATGAAAGCATTAATGGAATGCATTCATAACTGCCCATAAAAATCCAACCAAATATCAATACCAGCATTTGTTTAATTTCTTCTTTTTTTTTTCTCTTGTGAATGGGATACTAGAAACCATAAAACCGGTATTTGTTAGTCCTTCCCTAAATTAAGTGCTAAGTTCAAAAGGGAGCTTCAAAAATGCTTAGTTCCATACAATGAAATTCACAAAGCGTTATCAAGCAAAAACAAACAAAACCAGATTACTGATTTTTTAGAGAGCAGAAGATACACGAAATCTAGAATGATATATTTTTGTTAACTTTTGGAACATAACCCCCCCCCCACCTCTTTCTGTACTTTTTTGCACAATACGACATTTTATAGAAACCTAACCACAATGTTATACGAGGGTTACCTGTATTATTACCTGCATATTCTAGAAAGAGTTGTCTTTCTAATACTGGATGCTCATGCTAAGTAACAAATGAAATTTGTTACTCAGCTTTTAAAACAAATAAAATTTCAAACTGTACTTATTAATATTTGCATAAATCAGGATAAACACATTTAAACTATAATATAAACAATCAAACACACACTGGTAGAAATTTATTATGCATGTCTTCTGTTTCTGTACAAGTTGCTCTTGTTATCTGGATAACTGATTTAATGCATATTTCAAAGATTTTTGCATGTACTGTATAATTTGTTTCCCTGCAACATTTGGAATTTCTAAAGGCTTTTTTATCTGTGGCTGTAGTTAGCAATCTCAGGTGGGAGAAGTTGGGTTTTGCTTGCATGTGTATTATGCACAAACTGGCCTGCAAACACATAATCGACACATTACATATTGCTTGGATTTCTACAAAGCACTTAATTTAGGGAAGGACTAACAAATACCGGTTTTATGGTTTCTAGTATCCCATTCACAAGAGAAAAAAAAAAAGAAATTAAACAAATGCTGGTATTGATATTTGGTTGGATTTTTATGGGCAGTTATGAATGCATTCCATTAATGCTTTCATGGATTATCCCGAGATATCTCGTTTTTAGTTCAAACAGTTATTTGGGACTACACGAAATATCTCGGGATACAATAATACTTCCAAATTTAGGACTGAAATGTATTGATATAAATGTGTTCTCGGGTATTTATCTGGTTAATTTTGCATTATCCAGGTACATCTATTCTACAGCTGTCTTTCCTCAATTTGAATTTATGCCCCCTTAGGTTCATAATCTCTGAACAAGTGGAAGAATCCCATCAGAATTCAGCGTGCTCAACCCATTCAAGGCCTTATACACCTCAATCAGATCACCTCGCAGGTGCCTAGTCTCCAGCCGCTGCAATTTGCAGAACTGAAGTCTCTCTCTGTAAGAGGATCCCTTCATTCCCCTCACCAATCTTGTTGCCATTCTCTGTACACCCTCAAGCAAATCTACATCCTTCCTAAAATGAAGCCTCCAGACCTATATGCAGTACTCAAGGCGTGGCCTGACCATTGCCTTATACAGAAGGACAATCACTTCCTTTGCCCTGCTAGCAAAATTCCTGTATATCATTGACAAAACTCCATGACCTGCTCTTGCAGCCTGTCTGCATAGTTCTGAATGTTTTCAGAAGATGGCAGCATAATGCAGTATGTTACATTGATTGTAGCACCCTAAACAGTATACTATCTTTATAATACTTAAAATGGCATACTTCACTCATCAAGAACGTGTCTGTATCCAAATTTTGCATCTTGCCAGGAAAAGTCCAATTGAAATCCATCAAAAAATGTCAGAAGTGTGTCCTGTAGCAGCCCTTATGGATGTGAAAAATGTTTATAGCTGGGTTCATGAAGGACTATTTGTCCCAAGGCCAATGTTCACCAGGTTGAGGAAATGGTTTTGGATAACAGGTCATCAACAGAGGATGAAATTGCAACAGCTACAGCCATTTCTGTTGGGTCTGCACATACCATACTGCATGAAGATCTCAGAATGAGCAAATTGTCAGCTTGTTGGGTTTCAAGGCAACTTTCCCAGGAACAAAAAGACAATAGTGTCAACTTGTGTGAAGCAGGTCTCACCCAAGATGCTGCAGTGAATGGATCTTTGCATTTTTCTTTTCCTTGATTGTCACAATGGATGTGACATGGGTTCCACTCTTCAATCCAGAAACAAAACAGCAGCTTATTTGAGATGCAACCAGAAGAAATAATACCCTTGATCTGATTATCAGCAGTGATTACTCATGCATTTAGAATCAGCAGATAAAGGAACCACTAGGTGGCAGTGATCACAGTGATCACTGATGTGGGATTTACTTAAAGATGTAACTACCATCAAGGGTAAAGGGAAGGGTTTTTGCTTTCATAAAGGTGACTATGGTGGTCTCATACCGTTTTTAAATTCTATACAGTGGGACCAACTATGATTTTACTAACAGTAAATTCTAAATGGGAAGTGTTCAAGTAATCTTGGAAGCTACTAGGCTTTCCATACCAACTAAGAAATACTGTTCAAGGTTTAGGCCTAAATGAATATCAGATTAATTGAGGCTCGTGGCAGAGAAGAAAAATGTATGGGATGCATATAAATTATCAGACAACAGAAGACTTAGGAACACCAAGTTTCAGAGATGCCTGTCTCAGTGATTTTCGATTAACAAGATCTAGAAAAATTGGGTTTTACTAAAAACTTCTTCAACAGATTCCAATTTCCTCATTTAATCCAGGCCTTCCAGTTTGCAGCTTATTGGTTCTTATCAGCTTATCTAATTAATGGAACCAGTCTTTTAAACTCCTTCGTCTAGTGTGAAATTGAATTTCTGTAGTTGCTTCCTTTTCATAATGTGTTGTCAATTTTCTTTTAACTACTGATATGGTCTTAAACTCTGCTAACCAGAGGATGTGGTTCACTTTCTCTTCTACTGAAGCCATCTCTTATAGGGTACACTAACTGGAAAAAAAAAAGAAAAAAAGAGTAAATTAAATAATTATTTTTGTGCATAAAAACTAGAATAAATTACCCAGTTCCAATGCATTTTACATATTGTTTTTATCTCGTATAGAACCTAAGTTATTACAGTTTTGAAGTGCATAAGGACTTTATGGACACCCTGTACACACACACACACACACACACACACACAAACATAAAAAAATGAAACACTTGCCAATTTTGAACTTTATGCTGCAATAAAATATATAAAAAATTAAATGCTAAAATAATTGATTTAAATATATATTTGTTTGTAGTTTTATTACTAGAATGCAAGAATGATTTGGAAAAACTTGTGATCAGATATTTTCTTTTGAGTTGACTGAGTGGGCTGCGGCCCACTGCAAACACACAAATTTGTGATCTCTAAAACCAGTTAATATTTTTTGCTTTGCAACCTGCCACATTGTCTTGTTGAAACAGATGACTAGCATAAGAACCTCATTTCTCATGGTCCTCTTTGTCAGTATAAGTTTCTGTCACATTGCTCAGGAGAGGTCTGGGTTTGAATCATACCAGAGTTTGGAGGAATTCCTAAAGGTTTTTCAATCAGAGCTTGTATTTATCTATTTCAGATAGAGGAAGTAAGTTTTCTTTGCAAGGTGTCCAAATTTTTCGGCCCACAGAATATACAAATCTTCATGCACACTTGTACAGCTACGCAGTGCAGTATAGCCTTAGATGCTAATGTGCTATATAAATAACAACAGCAACAAGTTCTTATGCTAGTCATCTGATACTAATGTAATTAGTATCAGGCAAAACTTTGTGCTTTGTTATGTAGCAGGTCTGAATATGCTGAACTTTTGCTCCAATACAGGATCTTTTACAAATTTATGAGAATATCTTATTTCATTAGTTTACAGAAAAACAGTCCTTTAAAAACATCTCTAGGCTAATAATCCAATTAATAATTTTTTGATATAATTCTGAGGTATTCCTTCTTACAAAGTTAAGCAGCAATTTTTTTTCACAAAACCCATTTACTGTTATTTTAAGTTTATTCTCTACTTATTACCCATTTAATAAAAATAGTTGATAAATTTTTCTGTTCCTTTAGGACTTGTTCACTTTGCAGGAAGATGCTCAATGTTCTACTCATGATTTACTTCAATGCATGTGTATGAAAATGCCCTTACAGAATGAGTTAAGAAAAGATCAACAAGAGCAAGAAGAACACAAGCTATTTCAAAGAAGTTGTCAACTAAGCGTTTCTAAGCCCAACTCTTTCATTAAAGTAAATAGCCATATGGAATAGGTAGCAGAATTTATTATTTTATATAAGTAATGAAAGTTGTCCAGATAGAAATACAGTCTAACTTGGTTATAAAGAGCATCAAGGGGCCGACAAAATTTCCTCATTGTAACCGTTACTCGCTATATCAGTGATAGCCGAGATGGGAAAACCCATGAGGCCATTAGACAATGAACACTTTATATCAGTGATGAGTTAAATCTACCTCCTATTTTTTAAATTCTCAATAACTTGATAAAAAGACAGATTCAAAAAACAAAGAAATATTAGAGAGAAAAAAGTAATATAAGTATATACCTACATATTATTTGTATTAATATGCTTGTATAAACTACAATACACTTAATACTAAACACAATTTCAATTAGTCTTTATTTATGAATCTTAAAACTGATGGTTGTTTTAAAGATTTCACTTTGATATTTCTTAAGTTTCCCCATAAAACACTCAACACGTTAAAAGTCTCATTATTTGCCTCAGTTCCTTCAAAAAAATAGACTAATGTGTCCATTGCACCTTGAGCTTGTGAGATTGTCGGCACTGATTTTGATTCACTTTCACTTGTCATCATATCATCACCGTTATCGTCTTTGTCAAGCACAGCATCTACAATGTCACACCCTATAGGAAGTTGTCATCTACAATGTCTTCCTATAGGGTGTGACATTGTAGATGACAACTTGTTAACTAGCTAATGCTAGTTAACAAGTTGTCATCGACTCGTATAAATTCATCGATGTTATCTGTGTTAAAACCTACGACTTTGTTACATAACAACCATTGGGATAATGGTAAGTTGTTTTCTTCATTTCCATCACCTTCATCTACGATTGAAACTTAATTTTGTTTCTTAAAGCAATTTGATATGGTTGTTAAAGTAACTTTGTTCCACGCATCATGCAATAAATTTATAGCATCCAATATCGATATAGTCTCAGTAAGTTTCTGTTCTCTTACTGAGACTATATCGATATTGGAATTATCGAAATTATAGAAATATTTTATAAAATCCTTTCAAACTCTTGAATACATCTACATCCATTGGTTGTAAAATTGATCTCGCATTGGGAGGCAGAAACACCAGTTAGACAAATTTTGAATCTAGAGATGTGCAGGACAGTTATCAACTAATAAAATATTTTTCTTCTTTTTTTTGAATAGCTCCTTATTCCAATCATTTACATATTGCCAAAAAATATCCAAAGTCATCCAAGCTTTCATGTTTGCAGTGTGTAAATCCACAGGAAGTTTCCATACGTTTTTGAAACACCAAGGCTTTAATTATTTTCTGATAACAAGCAGTTTTTATTTTTTATCAGTTCCTGTCATATTTGCACATAGGAACACCATCAAGCGAGATTTGATTTTTTTCCACTAACACATTTTTCCCCTTTGAATTTAAACGTATTATCTGTCAGGTGTCAAATTATAAAAAGTCCTGTTTCAATGATGAAGACATCTACAATCAGCATTGTAGATGTCTTCGTCATTGAAATCTTTCCTGGTTTCTGCCCAAACACGGTCAATCTATTTGTTTGCTATTATTGGATCTGCAGATCGAGATTCTCCACTAATTTTTGCATAAACGATGTTATGTCGGTTTTTAAATCGATCCAGCCAACTGTTGTTACATGCAAAATCATTGCATCCAAATTGTTTAGCAGATTTTTCCGCTTGAGCCTTCAAGATTGAACCGTCTGTTGAAAATCCAGCTCTTCTTTGTGTAGTGAACCATTGAAGCAGTGCTTCATCAATGTTTGTAACCTCACACTTTCTAAATTTTTTTTAATTTTTTTTTTTCGGTTATGTTCTTTTCCAGCGCCAATATGTAAACATCTTTATTCTTTCACAATGTCGATATGCTTGAAGAGGACAAAGAAAACTTTTTACACACTTCAACATTTTTGGCACCACATTCTAACTCACGAATAATTTAGACTTTTTCGTGAATCAAGAGACACTTTCTTTTATAAGTAGACATGTTTCCGAAGGAAGGGTTCGTTTCTAACTGAATTTACTTTAAAATGATAAATTGATCTGCATACAAATTTCTTATAAGTCCCGAAATGCATACAACATTCTTAGAAGTCCCGTTTCCTAAATTCTTAGAAGGCCCAAAATAAATTTATGGTTCAGTGAATACAAGACAATTTGTAAATAGGGTAATGCGACAAGCGGAACGCTAATGCACTGTTGTATAGCCTCCGTCCCTGGAAGGACAAGGTCATAAACCAGCCACTAACCTGATGCAGATGGTCATAACGCTAAGTCGCCCTTTTCATTTTTGTCTATTCCAAGAATTGGTTTTTTGACTATCCGAGCAATTAAGAATGTTTGCATAGTTACCAAAATTTGTTCAGTATATCCGTGTAGTACACTGATTATAACAGTGAGCGATTGTATGGGAATATACATAAATTAAAATTATTATGGCTTTTTTGCTCATTACAGCCGTGATCTCATTATTTCCGTGCTCGTTATAACAAAGTTCGACTGTATTTATTTGCAGATTTTCCCTGTTCTACTTCAGTCATGACTTTTCTAGGATTTGCTTGGTGTTACTCTGTGAAGATTAATTATTTGTTTTTAAAGCAAAGCTGTCTAGTGTATTCATAACAAAATTCCACCACTGCAGACCTTTCACTGGTTTTTGTTAGTTCTTAAGTTTCTTGGGTTCTGTTTTGATGTGCCTGAAGATCTAGATATTTATTTACAACAAAGCATTTCTACTTCCTGCTTCATTTCATTCACTCAGTGACTTGAGTAATTAAATTTTACTTCCAATTGTATATTTGTTGACCAGGTGAAAATAAGAATATGTATTTATGTATATTACACATTTTTTAAAAGTTTCAATGCTTGGTTGAGTGTGGCTATTTGAAGAATAATGTCTGCTAACCTCGATTTTGTTTTTGATTTCATTTTTGAACAGCTGCTCATACTATAAATTATAATCACCTCTGCCCCTGCTGGCAAAGTTCCTACATATCATTGACAATGGGTCTCTGTAGAAATTTCTACAGTATGAAATTCTCTGTTTGCACTACTCAAAGAATTCCATACCAAATTGTACAGATACCCCTAGATCATTTTCCTTATCAAGTACCTTGAGTTTGGCATTACCCAAATTGTATATCATTCTGGGATTACCTAAATAAAATATCTTGCATTTATTAACATTACACCTCATTTTTTTAGGCTAAATGCCTAGTGTGTGCATACAATCTGAAAAATGTAAATTCCATTATTTTACCTTGGTTGCGTGGGATTAAATTTTTTTTATTTTATTTTATTATTATTTTTTTTTTTTTTGTACATAAATTATCACTATTTATGATAGAGATTAACCATGAAAACTGCTTTGAGAGCTGTTCTCTTATTTTCAATACTACTTAAGACATACTTTTTGTAACTGAGGTATATCAGTGTGCCTTATGTTGTTATTGCAATGTGAAGAGGTTATGGAAGAGGTTATCTTAAAGTGTCATTTAAAACATCAATTTTATGCTTTAATGAAATATCACAACACTATTCAAATCAACCTATCACCCTCTCTCTCCCATATCTTGCTGTTAACAAATTGCAAAGGGATATAATGGTATTCAAATGATATATCATTTGAATACCAAAGCAACAACCTAAGAGTATCACAGTTTAATTTTTACACATGGGAATTATGTGGGAGAACATAATGATTTGTATATAGGCTTATAATAGATATATTTATCTTAAACAAGGTGTTGTTTCCTTTTATATACTTTACTGATTCACTAACAGCAAGGAGGAAAGGAGTATTCCCTCATTTGCTCTTGTATAAAAATTGAGAACTGTGATTTACTTACATAGCAGTATCATGGGATTATAGTTTGATTTCATTATAGCTTATATTCATATTATAAATTCCATCCTTACACACACACACACACACACACACACCATTATACAGTTAGCACGTTAAATAATGCTGTGTCATTAGCTGAATGATAACATGAAACAGAGTTACTTATCTAAAGTGATCCGAACCACAAGTATGCCCTACTTTGCTTGTACATATATGCTTTGAAATATAAATTTGCTCTTATTGTAAGTTGATTGCCCAACATTACAGTTAAATTATTATCATTAAAAATTATCTTCAAAAAGCAAATCTAAAAAAAAAGAACAATTTTTTAAAAAAGCTTGTTATTTTAATTTTTGTCATTTTTTCACTCTATTCAGTTTTGTCAACTGAAACTAAAAATTGATCTCACATTTTCAAAGCTCTTTTCATGGCACCATTTCTTAGGACTGTAAGTTCTGAGAGGTTGCACTGGAAGATTTTAAAACAATTCATACATTAGTTAAAAAGTACATTAGTTAAATAGTTAAAATGTAGTTGTAACCTTGCAAACAGCATCTCCCATTATAATGCTTCTGTTTATAGTGTTCTCCCACTTTTAACATTCTTTTTATCTGGCTCCATGGTCAATCCTATTAATGCCATGCAGTTTTTAATGTCTGTAGCACCTCTGTTTAAAATGCTTTCTCACTTATACCACTTTTTTTAAGGTTCCAAGAACAATCTAACACTCTTTCCACTTAACTTTTTGGTTTTGAGAAAGGAATGGTAAAGACTAAATCTAGGAATCACGTATAATTAGACAGACAGGCTGAGAATTGGCATTTGAAGTTTAGCATTGACAAATGCAAGAGTAATCCAAGAATAACATGCCATCTGAGCTATAATTATTAGCTCATATATTTCCTTCAAATTGCTACCAATATGGTTTTATTATTTTTATAATTTGTTGAAACCCAAATAACTATTAACTTTGCACTTAAAATAGTTTCTTGATGAGCTAGAACACTTAGTTTCACAGTTATCCCAACCTAATATATATGTTCTAGGGGGTTTTAATAGCCACTACCTGCTACAGGGTGACCCAAAACTTGATGAAAGAGGAGAAATGATAGAAAAATTGATAAAAAATCTCAAACCAATGAACAATGGAGTGCACACACATCCACCTGCCTAGGTCAAGCACTGGCACCAGTCTCACTTTTATTCTACAGTGAGTATTCATTTCACTGATTATGTACATAATAACCACTCACAGTGTGTCACACAGACATAAATCATCCCTCTCGCATCATCAAATGCGAGATGAAATCTTAAAAAATCATCAGTTCACAGTCTATATATAGAATCTCATTAAATCTCAGGAGGAAAATGTGGCTACTTAAATATAGTCCCGAAATACAAAAGGCTTCCCTGTCACCTCATTTGGAAATGCCTGTTGTGCATTTCGAAATGGGGTGAGATTTGAGCTGCAGTGGGAAACCTCTTATTGAGACAAACTCAAAACAAATAGACCACCAAGCCTTAGATTACTTGAACTGGCACTGAGCTGGAATATTGATCTTTCCAGAAAGAAACTGAAAATATTGACCCACTATGGGCACCTGTCTCTCCAGCAGCACATCTCCAGATTTATGCTGATTTCTGACAGATTGACACTGACGATTTAAATCTCATAAAACATTAAAGTTGGTACCACAGCTATCTTCTCTGACATTACTATATCAACTTGTCTTCCAGCTGAATGCAGTAATTTTACTACAGAATTATATAACCTTAAATTAGGCTTTTGAAAATTTAAGCAAAGCACCTGACTCAAAGTATATTATTTTAACTAATTCTCTAAGTGCAACTAATGTACTAATGTACTGCAAACAGGAACTATTAATAAACACCCACCCTATCCTAAACCAAATCAGATCTCAGCTAAGGAATATTCAATAAAACTAACGGTTGTATAACCTTTGGTTGGATCCCAACCCAGTCTGATATCTTAGGAAATGAGCAAGATGACGAGGTAACCAAAAATCCAAGAGATACTGACATGTGATCCATCTTTCTGTGCCATTCATCGACCATTGATCCTCGATGCAGAAAGCTTATCATATAGCTAGCTTCTGATGTATTATCCTGGCTACCTGGTTGTGTCTATGAGTGTACTCAGTCTGGGTGATCACCTCGTATCCTGCGGTGATGTGTTGGATTGTTTCTGAGGCCAGGTGGCATCGTCAACATGTGTCATCAAACACTCCGGGCTCCTTTGCGATGTATTTTCTATAGTTCCTGGTGTTTATTACCTGACCTTGGATGGCAAGCATGACTCCTTCAGTCTCAGGGAAGAGTGTCCCGCTCGTGAGCCATGCATTGGAAGCAATTTTATCTATGTGATCTTGATGGAGATCATTGTAGTGTCTGCCATGGAGTGTCTTCTCTGCCCATCTTTCTAGCTTCATTTGTACCTCCTGGTTGGGGGGGGGGATCTTCTTGCTTAGGTTGAGTGGGGTACACCGCTTGTCTATCTTTCTTATGGCCCGGTGGAGTGCTGCTGTGTGTTTCTGAAAGTAATCCTTCAGGTTAACTATTGCTGTCTTCTGTTGCTCAATGAGGTCTATCAGGCCCCTTCCTCCTCTTCTGGACAATTGTCAGTCTCTCCATGGCAGATTTCGGGTGGTGTTGGCAGCTCTTGGTCATCATCATTATTATTATTAGCCATATGATGCAAGGAAGCCTGAGGCTTATGCTGCACCAGCCAAAAAAAAAAAAAAAAAAAAAATTCTGAATTACCCTGAGAGAGAGAGAGAGAGTAGAAGGGAATCACCAAGAAATAGAAGAATGATGATATCCAGCTCAGAACTCTGGGTGTGCCAAGCCCATACTCACCAGTTGTATGGGCTTGGCACACACTCTCTCACCATGAAGGAATATGGGGCATGATTTCAAAATATGAAGATTAGATGAGTAATTGATGACTAACACCAGGTAGTGCTCCTTCAAGGTGATTTGAACAGGATTCAGGGATGGTCGGATAAGTGATGCCAGTGTTTTAATACTGCAAAATTTAAGGTTTACACCCAAGGAATAACAACCCCTAAAATAATTTATATAGTTGGAAGTCTTGAATTAAAAGTATTAGAGGAAGAATGGGATTTAGGTATTATGATGCTGGCAGGCCAATGGTGTCTTATTGACCTACTGAACAGTTATGTGCAGAGATAAGAGGTAATTCCATTATATAAGGCATTGTGTGACTGCACTTGGAATACTTTGTCCAGGCCACACTAAAACGACAAGCTTCTTGAAAAGAACCACATACCTGGCAAGATTGACAAAAGAGAACCTATAGGAGAGAGGTACTTGAATATGTAGGATACAGGGTTTGGTATCTAGGTACCTTAGAGGGAATCTAATTGAAGTTTATAAGGCTTTGAGAGGGTATATAGTAAAATGAATGAAAGTGAAAGTAATGGTATTAAATGAACCTAGAAACAGGTCAGTCAAACTAAGGATTTCAGACTAAGCAAGAACAGATATAGACTGGTTTGGAGGAAGTTTTGCTTAGCCAACAGGTTTTTAATCTTGAAATAAGTTGTCTCCATGGGTAGTTGAGGTCAGTGGCTGGGGAAATTGAAAGTCCAGTTTGATCACTACATCAAAGAAATAAACAAAGTTTATTTCTTTTTTAGCTAGTGCAAAAAAAGAATTGGCTTCCTTACACTGCCTAGACAATGTCACCCACCAGTATTGCACTACCTCTGGTGGGTGCGGGATTTTGTACACATAAGCACATATAGGATAGTAGATAGCAAGATGAAACCCAGGCTGGTTTCATCTTGCCTGGGGACGGGCAGCAGCTGCCCAGGTGTTTGCTGCTCCCTGGTGGCCTAGAGTTTCTACACCAACACAGAGAACAAAGGTGTAGATGGGCTACTGCCTTAGAGCCACCACGCACACAAGCCCTGGATGATGGAAATGTATATATAATTGTATATAAATCTATGTAAGTTTTGTATATATATGAATGTATGTAAACTGTGTATATTAATAAATGGAAAAAATAAATAAATGCTTAGACAATATGAATCCTAATAATCTAATTACATTATAATTAGTATTAATATTGATTAAATTATAATCATTTAATAATTAAATACATTAAATGAAATTTGGTTAATTGTTTACTAAGAATTTAATAAAAATAATGAAAAATACACACATCAGATATTTTACCATAAATTTCAGAAATCTAGTTACACTTGCACTACCATGAAATTTTTACAATATATTGCCACCGTGAAGATAATTTTGAGTAAAAATTTCTTTACTCATCATTATGTAGTAAAGATTCCTTCGATTTGAAACTAAACTGGCAAAAATTAAGTCCTGAATTGACAGAATGGTTTGGAATGCAAAATATTAAAAAAAAAAAAAAAAAAGGGTCAAAGTGGCATTATGCCACCAACAGGTTCAGCCAAAGCATTATTATTTATAGCTTATTCCTTGTGCTTTTTAATGGCATTTAATGAAACAGAATATGCTTTGGCTTAATAATATACTCATAATTATAAAGCATTCAAGTTAAGATATTGTTTTCTCAATTCACATTAACCCTTTTTTGCAGTGAGCTTAATTATGATCTTATTTTGACTAGATTTCCCAACACCAGAGTGAAGTTATTGCCAAAAAATCTAATCAAAATTTAAAAAAAAAAAAAAAAACTTTTTTATGTACTAAAGTACATAAAAAAGGAAAAAAATTTTCTGTTCTAGATTATCCCCTTTGAATGAGGGTGCCATTTCTAATGCCATGTCTTATCTTAAATTTAGTTAACCATCCATCAGCAAAAGCAATTGTTATATCAGTGCTCATTTTTTCTTTAAAATCTTTGCTTTGGCAATAATAATTGACCCTAATATAGCCATACCTTCCATTTTTATTAAAACGATACCGATTGTTCAATAAAAACTACTCATGCAGTACTTTATCTAAGTGTTCTAATTTTGGCTTGTGCAAACTTTCTATCGGCTATCTTATTGTTAGGTTCTGAACATGCAGTAAATTCTAAAAATTTATGCTTTCAATGTTTAATATCATACAATGTTGAAGAGCCAATGTTATATTCTGCCATTAATACATTCCTACTTATGCCCCGTTCTATTTTCTTTATTATATCACAGTGGTTTTCAAGTGAGGGGTTTTTAAACCAAAATTACATGGCACCCTGGAATGCTGCTACAGCACCAACATTCCAGGGTGCCACGTAATTTGGGTTTAAGTTACTTAAACATATTTTTTTAAAATTTATATATTTATTTCATTATAAAAGGTACATCCTTATTATTATGTTCCATAAACCACATTGATAATATTTACATATGTCAACTGATCATTCTATTTACAATTACAAAATAAAAAAAAAATACAAAAAACCTCACATTATAAAAGATAACAGTTCTATTACATATAATGTTACGTTACAATTAACTTTTGTAAATATATCATATATCATATTTTTTTAATATTAGATATACAGGTAGTTCTCGACTTTACGAGTTAATTCGTTCCTAGCACACGCTCGTAAAGCGGGAATTTATTTTCCATAGACATAATGTTAAAAATAGGGGTTACGTTATCGACAATGAAATTAGTTAGCTAATTAGTTTTTTTAAACAATAATTGATTTATCCAAAGAAATGAAAACGTAGCCTGTAAAATCAAGCAAATTATAATAATAGAGAAATTATTTATGA
Organism: Mastigoproctus giganteus; assembly: GCF_048544385.1. Classification (NCBI taxonomy): domain Eukaryota; kingdom Metazoa; phylum Arthropoda; class Arachnida; order Uropygi; family Thelyphonidae; genus Mastigoproctus; species Mastigoproctus giganteus. Next base: position 207,462,496 of record NC_143579.1, read on the forward strand.
CTTACAAATGTTAAAGAATGTTTATTCTTCATCATCATCATCGACTAAATGCACATTCGTTGATCACTCATTATTGGCTCGGCACTCGTTGGTTTGTTGCACAAAGAGTCATCCTCTTCAGAAATGCTTCAAGAGGTGTTTATTTCCAAGATAATCTTCTCTTTTCTTTATAAATTTCAGTAGCATGCATAAGCATTTTTTAACGGAAAGCACAAATTGCAATTAATACGATTTGCGTGGAGTAACAAGTTTACGAAGCAAAAAAAAGGAATGAAAAGAAGATTCTGAAAATTTATTTATGTTTTTTTATACAATTGAAGATTTCAGTAAAGAGCAAACACATTTTACCATAATAACATAAAAACCCACACAATTCCAGCTATCAGTATTTTCACAAATGCAATAACTTTGAGTTTACTACCCGTTTATAATTGCTTGCAGTAACAGAAAAGCCCAATAAACTGGAAACTGCAAATTGTTTTTATTGTTTTATGGTCGCGACTTCCAGAAATGTGCTTTAGAAAAATATCACAAAGCCGTTCCAAATTGGTTCTTGTAACATATGATAACATTGAAAGTGTAGTGCATTTAATGATTTGAATTGGTAACTAATACAATTTACACTATAAAAACGACCTTTTAGGGAGTTATATAGCGAAAAATTTAACTTCCGAGGTCGCAGAATGAATTAACAAAAAACAATGTGTTATTGGGTTCACGTTACGATATTTTTGCGATACAATGGTAACTGATTAATACTGTAAAGCGCGGTACACTGTAAACTACGCACGTGGTTTGAAATGTGGTATTTATGAATGTTTAACATTCATTTTTTGCAATTAATGTTCATATTTTCGATTTTGTTGATACTTGATACTTTGAAAAAAAAAAAAAAAAAAACTCGTAAACCCGGGAACTCGTAAAGCGGAAACTGCCTGTATATATATATATATATATATATATATACACAAAGAGAGAACTGGAACTAACAGGCGGAAAATTTAGTAGGGGTACCACAAAATAAAATAAATTACTCAAGGGTGCCATTATTAAAAAAAGGTCGAAAACACTGTTATATCAAGTTTTAATGTCGTTCTTTTCTTCTCTTTATGAGGTTTATTAACTTTAGGAGTCATAGTGAGGGGTTTTTAATTTTAAAAAAAATGTCACACAACAATATAATCTGTGATATCAGTAGAGAATTCAAAATGGCAAATGTAAACAAATACGGTAATCACATGAATTGCCGTTTTCTTTTTTTCGGCACTGCAAGACATCTGTGCGATATGTAAACATCTGATCTCGATGTGCTGTTAGCTCGAATGTTCCATTATTTGGGGTGTTATTTCAACAGGCTACTGTACTTTCATGCTGCCATATATTAAAACTATGTCTACTGTTAGTTAAAAACACAAATAAGAGATGGCAGCACTACTAGAAGATTTTAAAAGTACTGATACTTACTTGAAATGACCTTGAAAAATGTAAATTTACATATTTCTTGGAAAGGATTAATAACATGACTGTCAATTAAGCATATGAGTATAGTTTTCTACATTCTTTATTAATGTGTATACAATAATGAGTGCTTTAAAATAAGCATTTCAGTTTTGATAACTTTGTCAGTCTTAATCCTGCTGCTTTTCACTTAATGCAAAATGTGGGTGTCCTTATCCTTTAAATTAAAGTTTTAACCTATAAGAATTTACTGCAAATGGAAGTTTTTGTGATTAAATTGTTTTAAGGAAGAAATTAAAAGTTTATATAAACAAATTAGTAATTAACTTTTATACTGATTTTAATTATTTTTTGTATTAGAATATTGGAATGGCAGAACTACTTCAGTGGGATCACATCCCGGGTCCTATTTCATCAGAAATGATTCAGGTATTATTATTTAAACAATATATATATATATATATACTCACACACTCCTCTTACAATAATTATTTTGGCACAGTAGAGTGCATCTTTCTGGTATGTTAGCATATGTAGTAAACCCTCGCTAATCCGGTTACAGTTAATCCAGATGTCAGATAATCTGGATCGAAATATGAAAAATTCTGTTCACAGTTGAGTACCTTACTTTGAAAGACACATGGGATTTAGGAAGTCAGATAAGTCACTCTGACTGTGGAGGGAGAGAGATGGAACATACATCACATTGTCTTGTGTGCTGTTCAGTATTGTTGTTTACTGAGTCGGACGGATGTTATTGCTTATATCGCTTCATTTGAGTATTTCTTTATATGCATATTTGTACATAAGTTAATATATTTTATATATTATGGGTTTATATAATTGTTGGCTAAACCACAATGAGAGGTCCTCGTATGTAGACTGTTTCATCTTTTTTCTGATAATCATACCTTTAAAGCTATCAGATGTGCTCACAAAATCTGATAACGTCCCTTTATTTTTTTTTCATTTGCAATAATACTGATAACTGGAATTCTGTGGGTTTTTATGTTATGGTATTATGGTGAAATATGTTCCCGTTCACTGAAATCTTCAATCATGTAAAAAAAAAACAAATAAATTTTCAGAATCTTCTCTTCATTCCTATTTACTTATTACAATGATGAAGGGAAAAGGGACCAATGGAAAGTGAAAGTGCTGGCAGTGTTAGGAAACGAAACAAAATTGATTTTAGAAATGAAAATGATTAATTAAGAAGTACGAAGCAGGACAAAGTTTGTAATCTATTGCACGGAATTAGTTCTCGCTGCTTCAACGGTGAATACTATTTTAAGGGAAAGTACACGTATAAAAGAACATGTTAAAGGATCAATGCATTTAAGATTGACAGCGATCACAAAACAGCATTCAGGTGCTATATCAAAAATGGAAAAGCATAGAAAATCAACAAGCAACAAGTATTTATGAAGATATTAAGGATAAGTATGGCGAATCCCAAGCCAAGTTTGTGGCAAGCAATGGGTGGTTTAATAGGTTCAAGCATCAGGCTGGGGCGCATTATAGCCTTAGTTGCTAATGCGCCAATAAAACCCAAGAACCAACCAACCAGCATCAGGCTGGTTTCAAAAACATTAAAGTATACAGTGAAGTTGCCAGTGCCGATTCTGCAGCTGCAGAGAAATTTTGCGATGTGTTGGAAAAAACCCCTTCTAAATCTCCACAGCCCTCAACTTCCATAGCAGCATGCTTATCAGCTGGAGAGTTAATTCTGGCAACAATGCTCGAAAGGTAACTTGCTGATATTATGCCTGTCTCCTCTTTAATTTTGAAATTTTTGTACACTTTTGTAATTTTTCCTGCACATGAGAAAAAAATTGAAAAAATAATTATTTACATGTTCGTTGAACATTTCTTTTTTGCTTCAATCAAATTCAGCGCGCATAGTTGCGAGTGCTGCATAAGCATTTAGGGAAATTCCGACTTGCATAAAATTCGACTTATGTAGAGTTCTGCGGAATGCAACCCTTACGTAAGTCGGGGAGTGGCTGTATTGTCTTTTTATAGTTTTAAATAAAGGCCCTACAGGGATATATTTTTATTTATTTTCACCTGAACTACCTATATCATTAAATTTTTCATTTATTTGTGTTCTAAGTTTTTTTTTATATTAGAACAATCTTAGCATTAGCATTAGTAGAGGCATTTGATGCAAGAAAGCAAGCTTATGCAGCATCAGCCAAAAAAAAAAAAAAAAAAAAAAAAAACCCACTTCCACTTCACCCCTCTGTTCGTTCAAAATACCTGTCCAGCTGAGCCTTAAACTTATTTAGGCTATCAACCTCCACCACAAGGGATGGAAGTCTGTTCCACCAACCAACCACCCGCTGGCTAAAGGCAAATTTCCGCACGTCTATCCTACATCTGTCTTTCCTCAATTTGAATTTATGCCCTCTCAGGTGATTTTTCTGAGCTAGAGGAAGAATCCCATCAGCATTGAGCATGCTTAAACCATTCAAGGCTTTATACACCTCTATCAGATCACCTCGCTGGTGCCTAGTCTCCAGACACTGTGATTTGCAAAACTTAAGCCTTTCTTCGTAAGAGCACCCCTTTGTTCCATTCACTAATCTTGTTGCCCTTCTCTGTACTCGTTCCAGCAGCTCTACATCCTTCTTGAAATGAGGCCTCCAGACCTGTATACAGTACTCTAGGTGTGGCCTGACCATTGCCTTATACAATGGAATAATCACCTCCTTATCCCTGCTGGAAAAATTCCTGTATATCATTGACAATACTCCATGAGCTACTCTTGCAGCCCGTCTGCACTGCTCAGAGAACTTCATCTGCCTGCACAACCACCCCCAAGTCCCTTTCATTCTCTACCACTGTTAGTGTAGTACCACAGAGTTGATACGTTGCTCTGGGGTTGCTGTTTCCCATGTGTAGTACTTTACATTTGTCAATGTTAAACTTCATTTGCCACTCTCAGCCCATCTGCTCAACCTTTCCAGATCCTGTTGCAGCAGCATAGTGTCAGTAGTGTCCTTGACAACCCTGCCAACCTTTATATCATCTGCAAACTTGGACATTAAGCTTGATATACCATCATCAATATCATTTATAAATACAGAAAACAATAATGGACCCAACACTGAGCCCCGAGGGACTCCACTAATAACATTAGTCCACGATGAGCAGTGTCCATTGATTACCACTCTCTGTCTTCTCCCCCTCAACCACCCCTTTATCCATAGCAGCAATTTGCCTCCAATGTCACACTGCTCCAATTTGTGTAGCAGTCTTCCATGTGCAACAGTATCAAAAGCCTTTCTAAGATCCAAGTATATAATATCAAAGTTATTCCCTGCATCCAGTTCTTTTGTGACTGCATCATAGTATCCAATCAAGTTGGTCAGGCAAGACTTCCCCTTAACAAAACCATGCTGTGTCTGAGCTATAACTGAAGTCTTGTCTAAATGATCCTGCAGTGCTTCTTTAACCAGTGCCTCCATTAATTTTCCTGGAACAGAAGTTAAGCTCACAGGTCTATAATTACTTGTGTCAGCCTTTGATCCTCCTTTGTGAATTGGGGTCACATTTGCACATTTCCAGTCTATGGGTACCTCCCCTGAGTCCAAGGAAGCTCTCATAATTATGGCTAAGGGTTTGCTTACTTCCTTTGCTGCCTCCTTTAATATAACTGGATAGATCCCATCCACCCCGGGTGCCTTTCTTGTGTTTATCTTCAACAGTTTCTCCTCCACTTTACTCCCAGTTATTTCAAGATTCTGTAGCTGACTGCTAGAGTTGAATACACCTCTGGCATTCCCCTTGCTGAATAACTCCTTATGTGTGAATGTCGATGCAAAATATTCATTTAGTTTGTTAGCTACCTGAGCAGGATCATCAACAGTTGACCCATCAATATCAAGTGGACCAATCTGATTCATCCCCTTCCTTCTAGAGTTTACATGAGTAAAGAACTCTTTGCTGTTTTTCTTTGCATCCCTTGCCAAGGATTTCTTGTAATCTGCCTTCGCCTGCCTAACCTCCTTTGTAACTTGGTTGCATATCAACTTGTATCTATCATAGGCTTCTGTGTCATGTGTTAATTTGTAAGTATCCCATGCATTTTTCTTCTCTGCCATATGCCTCATTAGTTCATCTGACATCCATTTTGGCCTAAACCTTGAACAATATTTCTTAGTTGGTATGTAAAGTCTAGTAGCTTCCAAGATAAGTTCTTTGAATGTTCCCATTTTGAATTTGCTGTTGGTAACATCATCAGTTGGTCCCACTGTATAGAATTTAAATACTGTCTCAGTCCATCGTAGTCGCCTTTACGGAAGCAATAACCCTTCCCTTTACCCCTAATGGTAGTTACCTCTTTCAGTAAATCCCACTTCAGCACACTGTGATCACTGCCACCTAGTGGTTCATTTATCTGCAGATTCTTAATGCATGAAGAATCACTGCTGATAATCAAATCAAGAGTATTACTCCCTCTAGTTGCCTCCCGAACATGCTGATGTAGAAAACAATCATCCAGTAAATCCACAAAAGCCCTGCTAGTGTGTGAGTAACCAGCCCCCAAATTCCAGTCAATATCTGGGAAATTAAAATCTCCCATTATAAGACTCTCTGATTTACTGGCCCACTCTATTTCCCTGTACAGTTCCTTATTATAATCATCAGAGTCATTAGGCCTATAGCACACTCCTACTCTCAATTTTGATCTCCCAATGCTTATGTCACACCAAACTGACTCAACACTGCACTGTCCAGCGATGTCGACTGGCTTCACTTCCTTGGTTTTTATGTGTTTCTTAACTAATAGCATAACCCCTCCCCCCTTCCTATCCTGTCTATCCTTTCTGTAGACGTTGTACTCCCCAAATTGCAGTTCTGCATCCCTTATATCTGTGTGACACCACGTCTCTGATATCCCAACAATATCTGCCTTTGATGTTTTTAGCAATACCTCAAATTCATCAAATTTATTTACTAAACTCCTAGCATTGGTGTACACGCAAGTATACCTGCACCTGTTTCTATTCTTAGCTACCCTAACACAACCCATGTGTTTACTTGTACCGCAATGGCTCCCAGCAGTCTCTGAAATACCATGCATCTTGTTTTTCAGGCTTCTGCTCATTCTAATAAAAGCTGTGCAAGAATCTCTTTCACCTCTGCCAGTGGCTACTGTCAATCTATTGGTCTTTGTCTCCCCCCAAGCTAGCAGTTTTCCGACCCACCTAACACTGCCTCGATAGCATCAGCAAATATTCTTGCACCCTTTCTATTTAAGTGTATCCCATCCCTGTAGAAGCAATCTCTCCTGTTAACAAGTACAGTCCAGGCTGAAAAAAATTCTTCAGCCTGGACTGAAAAAATTCCTGATTATCTTTTACTTCACTAATCCTGATTATCGCTTAATCCAGATGACCTCTTCTCCCAATTAATCTGGATTAGCGAGGGTTTACTGTATAACCTTTTTCTATAATTAGTAGGAATTTAGTAGCTGTTAAACTGACAGTTTGCATTTCTATAATAATATATATCCTGAATTACAATGAAATGAAAACAAAAATATCGTTAAAGCTCTCTTTCTTAGCACTTAGTCCTCCATGATAGTATAGTAGCTTAGCCACTTATCACTCATTTAGAGTCTAGAGATTAGAGCAATTTTTAAAGTTCTCTTCAGTTGAGAATCTGAAAGTGGACAATCAATGGAAGTAAGTTATTCCATGTTTCCAGCCTGCGCAACTCACAAATCAGTTTGTGAACACACACTTTTATGGACAAAATACATACAGCACTGCAATATGATCTTATATGCTAATGTGAGATATAAATCATTAATAATAATAACTTGACCATCAAACAGGCATGCTAGGTATTGTTGGGTGGTGAGGGAGTATTATTAGAATTAAAAGTTTATTGAAAAACCCAGCACTTCTTTGTGTAGTGAACCATTGAAGCAGTGCTTCATTGATGTTCGTAACCTCACACTTTCTATATATTTTTTTTTCGGTTATGTTCTTCTGCAGTGCCGATATGTAAACATGTTTATTCTTCCGCAATGTCGATACTGTTAAAGAAAACAAACAAAACGTTTTACACACTTCAACATTTTTGCACCACTTTCTATTTCGTGAATCGAGTGACACTATCTTTTGTTAGTAGACATGTTTCCGAAGGAAGGATTCATTTCTAACTGATTTTACTTTAAAATAACAGTAAAGTGATCTGCACACACAGTTCTTAGAAGTCCCAAAATAAATTTATGGTTTGGTGAATACAAGACAATCTAGGTGCCTCCGTAGCCAGGTGGGCAGGAGCAGCAGTGCGTAGCATGCGCTTCTTGATTAGACATGGGTTCAAGCCCGTGACTACCAAATACGGAGGATGTGGAAAGGTCAGGGAATGACCACTGCATATCCCCGGAGCAATATGGCCTTAGTTGTTAATACTCCTAAAAAAAAAAAAAAACAAATAACAATAACAAGATAATCTGTAAATAGGATAATGCGACAAGCAGAATGCCAATGCACTATTGTATAGCCCCGTCCTCGAAAGGACAAGGTCATAAACTGGCCATTAATCCAATGTGATGAGGGTGGTCATAAAAGCTGTCACTTTTCATTTTTGTCTATTCCGAAAATTGGGTTTTTTCAACTACCCGAGCAATTAAGAAAGTTTGCATAGTTATCAAAATTTGTATGTTATATCTGTGTAGAATGCTCATTATAACAGTGAGCGATTGTATGGGAATATGTGTAAATTAAAATCATTATGACTTTTTGCTCATTATAGCCGTGATCTCGTTATAACCAAGTTCGACTGTATTTACTTGTCACACCATTTGGAGATTAGCATTAGTAGAGGCATACGATGCAAGAAAGCAAGCTTATGTAATATCAGCCAAAAGGAACGCTCCAATTTCACCTCACTGTTTGTTCCAAATACCTATCCAGCTCAGCCTTAAATTTATTTAGGCTATCAACTTTCACAACAAAAGATGGAAGTCTGTTCCACCAATCACTGCCCGCTGGCTCAAGGCAAACTTCTGCACATCTACCCTACAGCTGTCTTTCCTCAATTTGAATTTATGCCCTCTCAGGTGATTATTCTGAGCAAGAGGAAGATCCCATTAGCATTGAGCATGCTCAAACCATTCAAGGCTTTATACACCTCAATCAGATCACCTCGCAAGTGCCTAGTCTCCAGACACTGTAATCTGCAAAACTTTAGTCTTTCTTCGTAAGAGCAACCCTTCGTTCCATTTACTAATCTTGTTGCCCTTCTCTGTACTTGTTCCAACAGCTCTGCATCCTTCTTAAAATGAGGCCTCCAGACCGTATACAGTACTCAAGGCCTTACCATTGCCTTATACAAGGGGATAATCACCTCCTTATCCCTGCTAGAAAAATTCCTGTATATCATTGACAAGACACCATGAGCTACTCTTGCAGACCATCTGCACTGCTCAGAAAACTTCATATCTGCCTGCATAATTACCCCCAGGTCCTTTTCATTCTCTACCACAGTGTAGAACACAGAGTTCATACATTACTCTGGGGTTACTGCTTCCCATGTGTAGTACTTTACATTTGTCAATGTTAAACTTCTTTGCCACTTCTCAGCCCATCTGCTCAACTTTTCTAGATCCTGTTGTAGCAGCGTACTGTCATTAGCATCCTTAACAACCCTGGCAGTCTTCATATCGTCTGCAAACGTGGACATTAAGCCTGATATACCATCATCAATATCACTTATAAATACAGAAAATAGCAATGGACCCAACACTGAACCCTGAGGGAATCCACTAATAACATTAGTCTACGAAGAGCAGTGTCCGTTGATTACCACTCTCTGTCTTCTCCCGCTCAACTATCCCTTTATCCATAGCAGCAATTGGCCTCTATCCATAGCAGCAATTGGCCTCTAATGCCACAAAATTTGTGCAGCAGTCTTTCATGTGCAATAGTATCAAAAGCCTTTTTAAGATCCAAATATATGATATCAAAGTTATTCCCACATCCAGTTCCTTTGTGACCACATCATAGTATCCAATCAAATTGGTCAGACAAGACTTCCTCTTAACAGAACCATGCTGTGTCCGAGCTATAACTGAAGTCTTGTCTAGATGATCCTGCAGTGCTTCTTTAACCAGTGCCTCCTTCCCAGGAACAGAAGTTAAACTAACAGGTCTATAATTACTTGTGTTGCCCTTTGATCCTCCTTTGTGAATTGGGTTCACATTTGCACATCTCCAGTCCATGGGTACCTCCCCTGAGGCGCCTCCGTAGCCAGGTGAGCAGGAGCAGCAGCGCGTAGCACACGCTTCTTGATTAGACCGGGGTTCGAGCCCGTAACCACCAAATACGGAGGATGCTGAAAGCTCAGGGAATGACCACCGCATATCTCCCGGAGCAATATGGCCTTAATTGCTAATGCTCCTAAAAACCAAACAACAAACAAACAAACCTCCCCTGAGTCCAAGGAAGCTCTCATAATTATGGCTAAGGGTTTACTTACTTCCTTTGCTGCCTCCTTTAATATAACTGGATAGATCCCATCCACCCTGGGTGCCTTTTTTATGTTTATCTTCAACAATTTCTCCTCCACTTTCCTCTCAGTTATTACAAAATCATCTAGCTCACTGCCAGAGTTTAATTCGCCTCTGGCATTCCCCTCCCTGAATAACTCCTCATGTGTGAATGTAGATGCAAAATACTCATTTAGTTTGTTAGCCACCTGAGCAGGATCATCAACAGTTGAATCATCAATATCCAGTGTACCAATCTGATTCATCCCTTCATAGGTAAAGAACTTTTTGCTGTTTTTCTTTGCATCCTTTACCAAGGATTTCTCATAATCTGCCTTTGCCTGCCTAATCTCCTTTTAATGCAGATGTCTGGTTAAGTTCCTGTTGGAGACTGGAGAAATTCTTAAGTCTTTTCATTTGGAGATGTGGCTAGCTGATATCAAGTGGAGGAAATTAAATTCTCCCCCATAAGTTATTCCAGGTTTTTCAGTCCACAAAACAAACAATTTAACATGAAGTCTCAGTTCTTTTGCTACGTTATGAATGTTCTGAAAATTCCCAAAGTATAAAAAGTCCCTAGGTGCAGACTCAAAGTCAAGAACTATCTGTTGATAGCTCTTGCCTTTGAGTCTGCAATGGAACTTCTTTGGCTTGGTCTCTAGTGGAGTGGGACCAGAGTCAGTTAAATGCAAAATCACTTTTAAATGTTCACTGTGTTTTTTTTTTTATAGTTATTTCTTTGTGATCATAATTGACCTATAATTTAAGGTGTCTCTGATTTACCCACCACACTTTTAAAAGGAATTGGTAATGTAACTATACTCACAGAAGTGCATTAGTTTTAGACATTAAAGGTCAGCATCGTGAGATACAACTATTTTACTAAAATATCACTCATACATGGAATATTGGATACAAGTAATATAAGAAATTTGATACTAAGGCATAAAATTCTAGTGTTGGTCCTAACCCAGTTCCCACCTCACTCTCATACTGTATCTCCAAAAGAGCACGAGAAGTGCCAAGGTCTTGCATAACAATTTCAGCCTGCTTGAGCAAGTCATCTCGGGCAACTGTGCGCTTCCTCCGATCTAGTCTGGGATACCTGGTTCCTGGGCAATGCCACGCTGTCACCCCTATCGCTAGTGGATGAACCCACGTTGGTTGGTTGGTGGAACCAACTTCCATCACTTGTTGTTGAAGTTGATAGCCTAAACAAATTTAAAGCTCAACTGGACAGGTATTTCGAACGAACGGAGGGGTGAAATGGGAGTGGTTTTTTTTTTTTTTTTTTGGCTGATGCTGAATAAGCTTGCTTTCTTGCATCATATGCCTCTGCTAATGCTAATGCTAATTTACAGAATGGTTTATAGTGGTGTCATTATTGACTATTCTATCAAGGAATAACTGAGAAATATTTACTAGGAATTTTACTTAGTGCCTTGCTTTAAAAAAAAAGTAAAATAAGAGATACAAAACAAAACTGGTCTTTTCAGTTTATAAAATGAAAATAATTTATTTTAATCTTCTGCTTTAAAGAACACTATTATGAATATGCATACAATCTAGTCCTTCACTTTACAGTACTCCGTTTTTACACCAATTTCCCGGTGTAAAAAAGTGGCGTAAGATCAATTTTAAAAAAAATAGCATATTTTTAATCAGAAAAGAATTGACAGGATTTTTTTAAAATCCTGTCAATTCTTGATCTGACATAATTTTTTATCATTAAATATCAAATAAATGGCTGTATCTGTGATGTCAAGTTTGGCTGAAATTCTGTTGCAGCAAAACTTCAACTAATACAGCTTATCCTAACTTTTCTTTACATCAGATTTTGTTTCCTAATGATATACTGCTTACCCTAGCCAGTGGTAACTAGGGTAAGCTGTATATAGTTATGTTTGCAAGCCATTATATTTTGCATTTTTAAGAGTATATTATTTATATTTCAATGTTTAACAATAGTTCAATTTATTATTATTATTATTATATATTCTATTTATTTTTTTTATAGGATGAACACTTAGCCAGAAGTGGACAAAACATTTCTTTTCTATTTAGGAATCTAGTAAATAAATAGAAATAAAAACATTTGTAATTGTTAGATGATAATTTTAAAATAAAATTAATTTTATATAGATTTTTGTGAGATTTTTCTAATAAAATTATCTTTATTGCAAGAACACATAAGAGGTGTGATTGGAAAGTTCAGGGACTGCTGTATCTTGAAGTTGCAAATTGTCAAAACATGTTCACTGACTCATCTAGACAAGGCAGTACATGAATCAGCCATTTATGTGTTTTGCTGCATTTTAAAATGAGTGATTTTACTAAGCAGAATATTTACATCAAATTTTTTAATTTGATGTAAATTAAAAATTTACAAATTTTTAAATTAGGAGAAAAATACAACAGAAACCCAATAAATGTTAAAAAAGCTTTTGGACAGAATGCCAAACATGTTTCAACAGATTTCAATAGGACATAAAGGGCGCCTCCGTAGCCAGGTGGGAAGGAGCAGCAGTGCGTAGCACACGCTTCTTGATTAGACCGGGGTTCAAGCCCGTCACCACCAAATACGGAGGATGCTGAAAGGTCAGGGAATGACCACCGCATATCCCAGAGCAATATGGCCTTAGTTGCTAATGCTCCTAAAAACCAAATAACAAACAAACAAACAAACAGGATATAAAGTTTAGAGCCGTGCTTGTCTGACAAAGATGATCCTTGCAGTGGCTACCTTTCAACTTCAAAGACTGATGATTCATTCTCTCATAATCTGATCAGAAGTGATCGACATTGAACAAACTGCAAAGTTATTAGTGAAAGTGGTATTCCTTGTGGAACATGTCAATCAATTTTAATGTAAGATTTGGATACACAATGTGTTTCAGCCAAGTTTGTGACTCTCAGATCCTCACGGAAAGCACTGAGTCCTTGCATGTCAGGATCTTCATCAATTTACTGCTGCTCACCAACACTATGTTTCTTCTGTCATTACTGGTGACAAATTGTGGCTGTATGGCTATGACCTGGAAAAAAAGCCCAGTCCTCTCATGGAGGACTTCATTTTCTCCAAATCTAAAAAAGCAAGACTATCTTAATTAGATGTGAAGATTATGCATATACTTTTTTCTTTTTCTTTTTTTAACTTGCATACACTGAAAGGACAGAATTCATGGGATACCTGGTTCCTGGGCAATGCCACGCTGTCACCCCTATCGCTAGTGGATGAACCCACCGCTTGGCTGGTAAATAGGTACACTGCATTCATGTAGATAGTAATTCAATGTCAGTATGGATAAACATTGAGTTATAACTGACTTTGAAAGAAGGATGATAGTGGGTGCCCGACGCATGGGTCACTCTATTGTGGAGGTGGTACAGATATTGTACTATTCCTGTTCGGCAGTATCAGCAGTGTATCAGGAATACGCCATTTCCGGAATAACATCTCACTTTGGACAGTGCTGTGGGTGGAGAAAGGTGGTGGATAACATGACCGTTGACATCTGTCTTGCATTGTTTCAGCCAACTGGAGAGCAACAGCGGCATAAATCACCGCCGACTTCAATGAGGGAGGTGCCAGAAATGTCTCCACCCAGACCATCAGGCAATCATTAGCCGAAATTGGTTATGGAAGCCACCGACCCACCAGAGTCCCAGTCCCATTGCTAACACCACGACACAGAACTCTACGCCACCTCAACTGGGCGAAAGAACATCGGCACTGGACCTTGGATAGTTGGAGACGGGTCTCCTGGTCCGATGAATCCCATTTTCAGTTATTTCAAGTGGATGGGAGGGTGTGTAACTGGCAGAAACTGAAGAAAGCTATGCACCCATCATGTCAACAAGGTGGGTGGTTGGTAATGGTCTGGGGAGTGTTCAACTGGCACACGTTGGGACTCTGGTACATCTCTGAATGGTCCAAGTTACGTGTCCATCCTTGCATCTGCTTCCCTTCATGATCATCTTGCACCCACAGGGCAATGGACTCTTCCAGCAGGACAGTGTGCCTCCCCACAGAACCATGGTTCAAAGAGCATTCCACAGATTTTACCACCATGGAATGGCCTCCCCATTCATCGGACATGAAGCCTGTGGAGCATCTTTGGGATGCTGTGGAAAGGTTCATTTGAGCTTTGGATCTTCCACCCAGGAATGCGACTGAATTATGAACAGCAGTTCATAATTCAGTGACTGCCTTATCAAGGAGAGAGGTGGGCCTACCCATTACAAGGTAGGTATCCCATGATTTCTGTCCACTCAGTATACTTGCATTATGAAATTTTGCTGCATGGTCAAACGGCGAACCAGGAATACTACAAAATAGTCCTACAGTGATTCTGAAATGCTTTATAAGAAAACAGCTAGAAAATGGGCTTTGAAGACTTTTCACTTCCATCATGATAATGCCCTGCAATTGGCACCTTCCATTCAAAAATTTCATGTGAAGCACCCCCATCACTGTGGTCTCCCCATTCAGCATAATCACTAGATATTTAGGTCTCCATGGTTTTTTTTTCCCTTCATTTTCACATTCAAAGCCTCCTGTACATGCTTTATAAGTAAACTTGTCTGACCTTGAAAGGACAGATTTGTAACAACTAAGAATATTCAGAATGCAACACAGACCCATCAGCAATTCAAAAAAGCCTACCAAGAAGACTAGCAGAAATTAGCATAAGCATCAGTAGAAGCATATGAAGCAAGCTTGTACAGAAACAGCCAAAAAAAAACAATTTCACCCATCCATTTGTTCAAAAAATCTGTCCAATCTTCCTTGATTTTAATTAAGCTATCAACTTTCACAATTACTGGCTAAACACAAATTTCTGCACATCTATTCTACAACTGTCTTTCCTCAATTAAAATTTATGCCCACTCAAGTTCGTAATCTGAACAAGAGGAAGAATCCCATCAGCATTGAGTCTGCTCAACCCATTTAAGGTTGAGCAGGCTCAATTGATTGAGGCCTTATACACCTCAATCAGATCAACTCACAGGTGCCTAGTTTCCAGATGCTGCAATTTGCAGAACTAAAGCCTTTCTTGGTAAGAGGACTCCTTTGTTCTCTCCTCACCAATCTTGTTGCCTTTCTTTGTACTTGTTCTAGCAACTCTACATCCTTCCTAAAATGAGGCCTCCATACCTGTATGCAGTACTCATAGCATGGCCAGACCATTATACAAAGGGATAATCACCTCCTTTTCCTTTCTAGCAGAATTCCTGTATATCATTGACAAGATCCCACGAGTTACTCTTGCAGCCTGTCTGCACTACTCAGAAAACTTCATATCTGACTGCACAATTACCCTCAGGTCTTTTGCATTTTCTACCACCCTGAGTGTAGTGCCAAACAGTTGTTACATTTCTCTGGAGTTACTTCTACCCATAAGCAGCAGCAGCAGTTGTAGTAGTAGAGACATGTGATGCAAGAAAGCAAGCTTATGTAGTATCAGCCAAAAAAAAAAAAAAAAAAAAAAAAAAAAAAAAACATTTTACTCATCCATTTCTTCTAAACGTTTGTCCAATTCCCCCTTGAATTTATTTAAGCTATCAACTTCCACAATGACAGACGGAAGTTTGTTCCAGCAATCAACTACCCACTGGCTAAAGGCAAATTTCCACACATCAATTCTATAACTCTTTCCTCAATTTGAATTTATGCTCCCTAGGGTTCATAATCTGAGCAAGAGGAAGAATCTTATCAATATTGAGCCTGTTTAACCCATTCAAGGCCAACACCTCAATCTGTTCACCTCGCAGGTGCCTAGTCTACAGATGCTGCAACTTAAGCCTTTCTTGGTAAGGCCACCTCTTCGGTCCCTTCACCAATATTGTGATTGGTGAGGGGAACTTTGAATATGTCAATATTAAAATTCAGTTGCTACTTCTCAGCCCATCTGCTCAAATTTTTTAGATCCCGTTGCAGTAGCATACTGTCATTAACAACCCTGCCAACCTTTGTATCATCTGCAAACTTTTACGTTAAGCCTAATATATCTTCATCAATATCATTGACAAATACACAAAACGAGTTCAACACTGAACCCTGAGGGACTCCAATAAAAACATTAATTCCCAAAGAGTGGTGTTCATTGATTACTATTCTCGGTCTTCTCCCACTGAACCACCCTTTTATTCATTGTAGCAACTTACCCTTAATGCCGTACTGCTCCAATTTGTACAGTAGTCGTCCATGTGCAACCATATCAAAAGCTTTCCTGAAATCCAAGTACAGTCAGTCCTCGTATAACACATGTTACACTACACGAATTCGATCATACACGATTTATAAATAGAGGAACGATATCTTATATGACACGAACCGAATTCGCTTATGTACGATTCGCCTTTGTGTTTACAAGAAATGGCAGTCGAACATAGAATCACCCCAACCGAACACAACACGATAGGAATGAAGAGAAGATTCTGAAAATGTATTTACGTTTTTTCTATCAGTGAAGGGGAAACAGATTTCACCATAATAAAGTAAAAACCAACACAATTCCAGCTATCAGTATAATCGAAAATGCAATTAGATTGAGTTTACTACCAGTTTATAACAGATTCCACTGGCTGAAACGCAACTGGAAATTGTTTTTATTGTTTTATGGTAGTAACCCCAGAAATGTGCTTTAGTAAAATATGAGGTGTTAATAGTGTATCTCTGCCTTTACGGTGTTGTTTATTTAGTTGCTACACGCGCACAGCTTTGGCACCTCCGTGGGCAGGAGCAGCAGTGCGTAGCACACGCTTCTTGATTAGACCGGGGTTCGAGCCCGTGCCCACCAAATACGGAGGATGCGGAAAGGTCAGGGAATGACCACCGCATATCCTCGGAGCAATATAGCCTTAGTTGCTAATGCTCCTAAAAACCAAATAACAACAACAACAACGTGCGCAGCTTTGTTTATGTGTATCAAGCATGCCTCCTCGTTTTGTAATTGTGCTTTATTCCCTAAAAATTAGTAAAATACTTAAAAGGTGTGAAAAGAAAGCGTCCTGGTGAAGACACTGCAGATTCAGAGAGAAAAACAAAAGCAATATCGATAAACAGAGGCAGACTGGGTCAAAAATTCTTACCTGGGAAAATTCATAGTGGCCTCATACTATGGTTTATAGCCAAAATCACACCAGCCTCTGGACCACTGGGGTTTCCCCGGTAAGGCTTATGGCCAGTCCACCTCTGTCGATAGAGAAAAAATATGAAATTGTGAAACGCTTTGAGCGAAGTGAAAGACCATGTGATATTGCACGTGCTACAGACCTAAATGAGGTAACGCCGAGAATTACAAAGAATGCAGAGAAAATAAAAACAACTTTCATAGCAGGAACAACTCAAAGTGTAATTAAAATCCATTAGATTAAGACACAAAGAATTGGAAGAGATGGAACGGCTGTCATCTGTTTGGATAGAAAATCAAACAAAAAAAAAGTTTGCTTACGATAGAAGCAAAAGCATTAGCAATATTATATTATGTAATAGTCATAATAAAATACTTACGTATTTTATTACGACTATTTATTGTGTTTGGTAATGTTTTGGTTACAAATGTGTGTTCAGTCTTGGGTGGTCGGCACCTAACCCTATTTTTCCCATAGGGCCTGTTGTTTATATTGCACGATTTTGCATTGCACGAGGGATTCTAGGAACACAACTATCGTGCTATACGAGGACTGACTGTACAGTAGACTCTCGATTTTCCAGGATAGATGGTAAAAAACAAATCGCGGTTATTTACAAAACTAATCGATTTCCCGGTTAATCCAAAAATACAAAAGTCCCCGACATACGTATTAATACGTTCCAGAACTTCTTACTTTGTCGCGTTTTACATAACTCAGGAATGACTAGTAACATATTGCTACTATATTATTATTGACAAATCTGAATTCGGCACGATACTTTTTAATGTTTGACCATTTTCATACATTCTTATTAGTTTAATTTTCTGATCCAAATCGATCACTTTTCTTTTCGTGGTAGATTTACTAGTACCACTGTTACTTATTCTCTTAGTCGGCGTCGGCACCATGATAACGGTCAAAATGAAATATTCTGTAAAGAACTTCACGGGGTTAAGGCAAAAACTCACTATTATCATCCCGCACGAGCTCACATTTTACTAAAGCACATTTCTGGAGGTCAATAAAAACAATTTGCACTTTCTGTTTTATTGGGCATTTCTTTTAATGCAATCTATTATAAACGGATAGTAAACTCGATCTTATTGCATTTGCGATAATACCGATAGATGGATTTCTGTGGGTTTTTATGTTATTATGGTGAAATGTGTATCCCCTTCACTGAAATCTTCAGTCATATAAAAAAAAAAAAAACTATAAATAAATTGTAAGAATCTTCTCTCTCTTTCCTATTTTTTTGCTTGTTACTCCGATCTCACTTCTGCAATTTGTATGTGCCATGATCATCGTTATTGATTGCTTATTATTATTTTTTTGTTGTTTTAAATTTTGCAATCCTAAAAAAAATTTAAAAATTGAGCAAAAAGAATTTACGTAAATCTGTAGTTTCGCAAAAAACTTACCGGGTACTACTCGCATGTCCAATACGATCCTTCCCTTTATTTTTTACGATGCTGTGTATGGTTTGGTCACCAACATTATAATGGTTCATTAAAAATTTAATGGATGCGCCGTTTTCAAACTTTTGAATAATTTCAAGTTTTTGTTTAACTGAAAATGCAACTCTTTTGCGTTTACCCATCATTTTTGCAATTTCAAAACAAAAAAAAATAAAAACATTTTCAACACCCCTGACATAAATAACGAAACAATATTTGTCTTTTTGCGGTGCGACGGAACACAACAATCAAGGCAACGCACTAAAACATTTGGTCTCTCTCTTTTTTTTTTTTTTTTTTTTTTTTTTTGAGCAGCGGGTGTGAAGACAGCGCGGGTTGCAAGATAATAGGCACATTAATATCCCAATGGCAACTTATAATGCCGCTTCTTGTCGCTTATGTACGACTTGCGAAACATCTGTTTATACCTATTCTAGTTATTACTTGAATTTTATGATTTTTGGTTGATTTTTTTTTTTTTTTTTAATTTGGAGTCTTGAAGTGTGTCCCAGTTAATCCGATCTCGATAAATTGAGTCTGCTGTATAAGATATCAAAATTATTTTTTGATAGTTCTAGTTCCTTTGTAACCACATCATCATATCCAATAAATTGTCCAGACAAGACTTCTTCTTAACAAATCCAGGCTGTCTGAATTATTACTGCTGTCTTGTCTAGATGATCCTGCAATGATTCTTTAATTAGTGACTTCATTATTTTCTCCTAAACATAAGTTAAACTAACAGGTCTGTAATTGTTTGCATCACCCTTTGATCCCCCTTTGTGAATTGAGGATACATTTGCACATCTCCAGTCCATGGATGAGTCCAAGTATGGACTCATAATTATGGCTAAGGGTTTGCTTACTTCCTTTTCCACCTCCTTTAATATAACTGGATAGATTCCATCCATCCCAGGTTCCTTTCTTATGTTTAACTCCAATGATTGTCCTCCACTTTCCTCTCAGTTATTACAAAGTCATTAAGCTCCCTGTTATAGTTTGATAAGCTTCTGTCCTCTACTTCGCTACAGAATTTCTCATGTGTGAATGTAGATGCAAAATACATACTCGTTCAATTTGTCAGATGTCTGAGCAGGATCAACAGTCAAACCATCGATATCAAGTGGACCAACCCAATTCATCTATTTCCTTCTAGAGTTTATATAAGGAAAGAAGTCTGCTCTTTTTCTGTGCATTCTTTGTCAAAGATTTCTCGTAATCTGCCTTCGCTTGTCTTACCTCCTTTGTGACTAGATTACAGACTAGCTTATATCTAACACAGGCATCTGTGTCAAATGATAATTTATATGCATCTAATGCACTTTTCTTCTCATTAGTTTCATTAGTTCAGTTGTCTCATTAGTTCAGTTGATATCCACAAGTCTCATTAGTTCAGTTGATATCCATTTAGGCCTAAATCTTGAACAGTATTTCTTAGTTGGTATGAAAAGCTTAATAGCTCCAAGAATAATTCTTTGAATGCTTCCCATTTATAATTTGCTGTTGTTAACATCACAGTTGATCCCACTGTATAGAATTTAAAACCTATCTGGGACCACTGTAGTCACCTTTACGAAAGCAGAAACCCTTCCCTTTACCCCAATGGTAGTTACATCTTTAAGTAAATCCCACAGGAAGCAGCATTGTAATTTGTATATAGTGTCAAAGAAACTACTTAAAAGAAGATCCACCCGAATAGGTAGTACACTTTACCATTTCACAAATACAGTAAACCCCTGCTATTCGCGGTATCTGTATTCGCGGTTTCGCGGTTGCTGATTTAATATAAACTGAAACCTAAAAAAAAAAAATGTGAATTTTAAAGCGCCGTGAACATTTTCCGCCATAAAAAAACATGGGTGTGGCTAAAATTATCTTTCCCGGTAAAAAAGCACTCAGTGGGTGGGGGGGGGTGACAAAATCGCAAGCGTGGATGTTTCTCACTAATCCTTCTTCGGTATGTGTTATGCGCTTGTCATGGAAGTTTTCGTCGTTTGCTTTTAATTTATATTCTTATAAATTGAATAAACTTATCAATTTATAAATTGATATGCTTAAAAGTGATAAATCTACCATTTTGCAGTGTAAAACAGACTTTTTCTAGTGTGTTAATAGAAGAAAGTGACTTTATTGTGACAAATTGTTTCTAACCCGTACAAAAATATGGCTACAAATAACAAGGGAAATATGAAAAGATCAAAGAAGGTGATGACATTAGCGAATAAACATGAGTTATTAGATAAAATTTCTAATGGTGAAAGTGGCAAAACATTATAAAATCAATGAGTCAACGGTACGATCAATCAAGAAATCGGAAGAAAAAATCCGCCGTAGTGTCCGTGAAAACGCGCTAATTGCTTCAAAAATTTGCTCTGTAACTCGTGATGTTAAATTAGAAAAAAAATGGAAAAAACTTTAAATCTGTGGATAGAAGACGGAACTCATAACAAAATCCCGTTAAGTTCACTCATCATTCGTGAAAAGGCAAAACTCCTTTATCAACACTTTAGCGAAACTGATAATAGCACTGGCGGGATACGTTTTTTAGCTAGCAAATGCGCTGGTTTGAAAGATTTGTTTGAAATTTCTATAAATATTACATTTCATATTAAATTGCTTCTTATTTTCATTTCGATGCCATATGCTTGCATTTCACAATGTACTGTCTATGTACATAGTCATATTATGAAGGCATATATAATACATACATAGACAAAATTTTAGACTAGTTTTTCTTATATATTTCATATTTTGGAACGGAACCCCTTTATTACTATGGGAGCCATAACTCAGTATTCGCATTTTCGGTATTTGCGGCATTTCTCAGGAACGTAACCCCCGCGAATAGCAGGGGTTTACTGTATTAGTTCAATTCTCGAACTTTTCATCACATTTTGCACAAGGGGGAAAGATATTCTTCACTGCCAGGTAGTTATTTTTTTTTTTTTTTTAATGAAGTTCCCAAACATGATAGGTATTAGAACCTATAGTACTTAGTAACATGTGTGGGTCGAAAGATGAGAAGATACTTGTTGACATTAGACTTGCATTTCTAAGATTGTAATTTTCTTGAAATACTTGTGGAGGGAAATTGTTCCAGAAAACAGAAGTTGAAGGAATAAATGAAAAAGAAGAAGAAAAGTTGGGGTTCTGCAAGTTTGAAGTTGGACAGTAAAAGGATGTTGAGCAATTGCAGCACATGCAGACTGGTTTGGAAGAGAGAGAGAGAGAGAGAGCAGGAATTAAAGAAGCCAATTCAGAAGAACAGTGCCCGTGGAATCTACAGAAAATGCAAACATCTATGAGACAGAGATTGGAGAGGCTTTAGTAAGCTGTGGGTCATTAATTAACCTAACTGCTGTCTTTTGAATGGAGTCTAGAAGCCTAAAAAAGATTATGGATGTACCGTTCCAGATGTGGGAACAAAATTCCATGGTAGGGTGGATTTCAGATTTGTATATGGTGAAATTCAAGCAGTTGCTCTTGACATTTCAAGGACTGATTGCCTTTGAGCAAAAGTAACACCAAGAGTGAAAGAGAAACCACACATTTTTAGATGAAGAGGAACAGTATTAGTGATGTGCTTATGCTAGGAGACATTAGAAGTCGGGTTAATCCCTAATAAAGATATGTGATCATATCTAGAAATCTGAGTGTCAGCAAAGATAAGCATAGGGGCATTAGGATCTTTTTGTGAGATATAGACAAAACTGAATTTTAAAAGGATTGAAATAACTATCTTTGCCGTACTGGAGAATTACCTAGAGATCAGCATTTAAGGAATTGATAGTAGATACTTGAGAAGTTGAAACTGTTTGTTGGTAAGGTTTATCAAACTGGAAAGTGGAAAGCAATGGGCTATCATCAGCAAAACTGTGGATAGGTGTCTATTTTATGTAACGTCATTAATATACAAGAGGAGAAGAGTGGCAAAAAAAAGAATTGAACTTGAGGTAACACCAGCATTAGTGGAGAAGTTAGAAGACAAAGAGCCATGTATTGTCACCTGCAGTGAGCAGTCAGAGAGAAAACTGAATACTCAATTACAAAACACACTTCAACCATAAGATGGAAACTTATTCAGACCTTTACACCAAACATGATTAAAAGCCTTTGAAATGTCTAGAGCAACTGCTTGAGTTTCATCAAAATTTCCTTCATTATGTCCATGTATGGGTAACATAAGCCAGTATATCAACATTGGATTGACACTGATGAAATCTATATTGGTGATCATTGATCAGATGGAAGGTTTCTAGATAGTTTAGGAGAGATTTGATGGAAGGGATTTGTCATCCTTTTTAAGAACTGGCTGGAAATTTCCAACCAAAAGGAAAACCACCAATGGAATAAGAAAGCGTAGAAAGAAGATACAGAACAGGAGTAAGCTCAGGAGCACAGGTTTTGAGAACAAATGGAGAAATATCATTAGGAGCTGGAGCTTTCCTGACAAGTGGAAAAATACCACCAGGAGCTGGAGCTTTCTTGACATCAAGATTGTTTCAAAATTCTTCTGATATTCTTTTGACAGAAGAGCCCAGGAGGCATTGAGTAGAGTATACTCAGAAGAGTAGGAGGTGGTTTACTAAGATCATTAATACAGGAGTTAGAAGAAAAGTCTGATCCTAGCATGTAAATTTTTAACATTGGCTGAAGTGGCAATAGAACAATCTGGTTTTGACAGAGGTGGGATTAGAGATGTGCAAAAGTTGCAGCCAATAGCTTTGGTAAGAAACCAGAATGCTCGATTACCTTTGGACAAGAAGCCAGTTTTCTACTCTTAGCCTGATCAAAGTCTAGTTTGGACTGATGTCCAAACTAGACTTTGATCAGGCTAAGACAACTTTGCTCATAACAACTTTACAATTGTTGCGAGCTTTGATGTAGCCAGAAAACAAACCTGGAAATTTGAATGCAAGCCAGTTGTGATATGCAACATTCTTATCTTGAGTACCATTAGCACAATTATTTGAAAACCAAGGTTTGAGTAAAGGACAAGATTTTGGAACTCTTTGGTGGAGTGTGGAATAAAGGATTTCATACTCTACAAGAATAATTTCACTGACACGATCTGAGAGAAAACACTGACTTCAATAGGTAATTCAACTAAAGAAAAGAAAAATAAAAATCTCACATGCCATCCCATTTTTTTTATTTTTGTAATGCCAAACAGCGCAAGGCTGAGAATGGCCACAAGAGAAAGGCTCCACTAGAGAAGAAGATCGACACTTGTGATCTGAGGTAACTAGAGGACAACTCACCTCGACTGTGTACTTGGAAGAATTGTTCGTGAGGAAAAGGTCATTTGTTTGGTATTCTGATAGAATGAACAATCTGTGCAAGGTCATTAGTAATTGTAAAAGCCTCAGCACCTCCACCATCTAGGTCCATGTGACTCAAAAACAGAAGCCAGCTGGAGTTGTGAACATTAAGATCACCAAGGAAAATTACATCACTATTAGAAAAATTGTAATGGAGAATTCAAGTTTCAAAGAGAATAAGTAGAAGAGTGCCAAGTGATTAGTGGAGCTGGGAGAACGATAGAGGTAACAGATGAATTTTACAGAATGGGGTAGATAGATTTGAAGACACAAAAGGTTGAAAAGAGGAGATTCCAGATTACTAAGTCTCTGTTGGAATATCAGAGTGAACATATGCACAAGTACCATCTTTGAAGCAAAAGGAATCGTACAACAAATAATTAGGACAACTAAGATGCACAGTGGTTGAATCAATTAATAGTTAGAATTCTGGGGTTTGGCAAACTGTAAACAGAAATGGATATCATTGAGATTGGAGCTGAGACTATTTATATTTTTGAAATGAATGAGGAAGTGTTTGAGAGGCTTTGATATTTTTGCAGATAAGTTTGTTCTTTTAATTTGACTATTCGTGAAGCATTCAATAGTAAGGAAAAGGTAGGGAGGACATGTTGTATGAAGTAATGAAATTTTTGGATATGGAGTACACAGCAAAAATATACCCAGCTCCTTGACATAACATGGCCTCAACAATCCACCACCACATACATGCCACTTGGACTCCCTCCGTTCACTATCTGGCAGCGTACAGGCAGCAAGACTGGGTCAGTCTGGTTGGCTATCTAGTGGCCAGCCTGCAAACATCATTTTAGGGCTATACCCTCAAACATAAGGAAGAGTGGATCTTGCCATAAGTATCCATCATAACCTCAAAAGACATCAATCATACTGCATGATGGGAGGGATGGGGGCTGCCAGAGCTTTTCCTTGAAGACTAAACATGGGTTTCACCACTTCAAGCTTATACAATAAGCAAAGTGGTGTATTGCACTGGTTGGTGAGAGTCTATCCCCTAGTATTGCCTGGTAACACAGAGGTGGGCATTCCTCTGTGTGGTGTGGTTGACCCCTGCCCAACCAGTGCAATTCCACCAAAGTGGTGGTATTGCACTGGTTGGTGAGAGTCTATCCCCTAGTATTGCCTGGTAACACAGAGGTGGGCATTCCTCTGCGTGGTGTGGTTGACTCCTGCTTAAATAAGAAAATGTAACAAATGTCTGTTCCTTCCAGAATGAAGCTCTTGTTAGGATCAAACACTAGAAAATTTTCTCTATTTGTAGTTTTATAAGTTGTTTTTGCATGTAACCTTAGCTCTCTCTCTTGTATAATATTTTGTTGTTGAATGCAGTTTGTGTAAAACTACAATCTAAAAAGTTAAAAGTATTTGGAGGTTACAAATGAATGATTTTGTCCCATATGAAGGTTCTCCCTGACAGTATAGTGTTTACTTCATTTTTCTGTAGAGAGCTGAGTTTGATTCCCAGCCATGACTGGAGGAATTTCTAAAATCCTTTTCAATGGAAGCTGTAGTTAGCTGATCTCAGACAGAGGAAGTAGAGTTTCTCCCACAAGTTATTCTGGGTTTTTTAGTCCATACAAAATGAAAATTGGCCTGTGAATACACCTGTATTGAAATAACATACAGTAGTGCAGTATGGTCTAAATCACTAATGTGCCTAAAACTCTACAGCAGCATTTCCCAAACTTTTGTAGTTACAGAACACTTTTCATCTCACAATATATTTGCGGAACAGGTTTAGCAGGATTCAAAGAACTGTTTGCTAATATTTTATTACATACAACGCACTGTGCATCAGGAGCATCTTTATTTCCAACCCATGTAAAGCCGAAATTGAAATAACTGTCATCATCATACTTTTGTTTTGGTCTTTTATTACTTGGTACCTGTTTTTTCACTTCAGATATTTGGGAACAAAAGGCTGCAATTGTTCATCCTCATTTTGAAGTGTGACAATATTGTGTTCGTTTTCATCAATATTGTGTTTGTGTTCATTTGCACTAATACAGGACCATGTTGAGGAAAAATACAGGACCATGCTGAGGAAACGCCGCGAGCTAGGCCACAAAGTCTGTGTCTGCAATTCTGCCAGACACGATAGGAGGGATTATATGTTAAAAGCCTTGTGGATTAACTCAAGACTTGAAGGACTCTGCAAGGCTTTAGGGGGGGAATTTCTATCAGCATGGCCCACACATATCGGTAGAAGGAATTTGTTTTGTAGAGATGGGATACACTTAAACAACGGTGGTGCAAAGGTTTTTGCCAGTATTATTGAGGATACTGTAAAGGTTCAGGGAAACTGCTAGTTATGGGGGATGTGGGTAATACTGACATGCGTTTATCTGATAATATTGGTCAAAGTAACTCTTGCACATACCTCAAGAGTTCTTATCTGTTACCCCAACTGGACATATTATATAGATGTTCTGGGGGCAGAAACGTTTCAAGTGAGTGGGTAGCTAATGCCAGGGAAGCAAGCCTGAAAAACTTCAAGGGTTGTGTTAGGGTTGTTAAATATACAAGAACAGTAAGTCTTAATTAAATTTTTTAAATAGTAATGTTAGAAGTGTCATCAATAAAATGAGCGAATTTGAACTGCTGGTTAAAACAAGTAACACGGACATAATAGGGCTTACGGAGACGTGGTGCCACCCGGAAATTGGGGATGATGAGTTTCAGTATGGCTTGTATAATGTATTTAGGAACGATAGAATAATAAAAGGGGTAATGCTTCTTATCAAAAGCAGCCTGAGTGCGACGATAGTTTTCCCGGATTCAGACGTTTCACATGCTAGTATAGAATCTGTATGGTGAGAGATAGTTGGAAACAAAGGTACAATGCGAGTAGGAGTAATCTACAGACCAGGTGATTGTGAAGATTATGACAAAAGCCTCTACATACAAATGGAATGGGCAAGTAAGCGTAAGTGTCTTATTATGGGTGATTTCAATTTGCCTGTAATTGATTGGAGTAAATGGGAAGGAAACTCGACAAGGGGAACAAAATTTTTAAATCAACTAGATGACTGTTATTTGTATCAACATGTCAGGGAAAGTAGAAGAGAAAAGAATATCCTAGACCTCATCATCACCAATGAATCAGATGACATAACAGGGCTGACAGTAGAGGAACCAGTAGCAGGAAGCGATCACTGAGTTCTACGGTGGATGATGATGAGAGAGAGAAGTAGCAGCAGTAAAAGGCAAAGGGATGGGTTTTAATTTCAGAAAAGGAAATTATGATGCCTTAAGGTACTACATGGCCTCTATTAACTGGGTAGATATCGCACAGAGAATGAATACATTTGAACTGTGGTATGCTTTTAAAACATTAATCACAGATGCCTTGAATGTGTATTTACCATTAAAAAAATACTCCATGAGGAGGGTTCCAAGTTGGATGAATAGTGAAGTTGCCACATTACTTGAGCAGAAAAAGGTGGCATGGAAAAGTTACAGAGCAATAAAAAGTACTGAAACCTATAACAGCTACAAGATAATCTGTAATAGAGCCACAGAAAATGTTCAACAGGCAAAGGCAGTTTATGAGAAATCACTAGCAAACAGAGCAAAGAGGGGTGATAAGGAATTCTTCACATATATAAATGCCAAGAAGAGCAGGACAAACCAGATCGGACCTTTACGTAAGGGAATGGGGATAGTATTAAATACACCAGCTGCCATTGCAGATGAACTCAACAGTTATTTTGCATCAATATTTACAAATGAAAAACCTTTTGTGGCAATGGGAAATTGTGGGAGCGAAGTTGAAAAATATG
This sequence comes from Mastigoproctus giganteus, assembly GCF_048544385.1. Classification (NCBI taxonomy): domain Eukaryota; kingdom Metazoa; phylum Arthropoda; class Arachnida; order Uropygi; family Thelyphonidae; genus Mastigoproctus; species Mastigoproctus giganteus. The sequence goes on from NC_143579.1 coordinate 207,490,184, forward strand.
TAACTAATGATATTGAGATTTCGCAAGATTATTTAATGAAAAAACTTTCGAGCCTACAGGCCAGTAAGGCTCCTGGAGTTGATGGAATATACCCTATAATCTTAAGGGAGGTGGCAAGTGAGTGCATTGAACCATTGAGGCTAATTATGTGAGCATCACTAGACTTTTCCCTTGGATTGGAAAAGTGCCAATGTATCTCCCATACATAAGGGTGGCTCTAAGAGTGAAGTGGGAAATTATCAACCTGTCAGTCTGACTTCAGTGGTAGGGAAAATCATGGAGGCAATGATCAAGGGTGGAATTCAGAGGATCATTTGGATCGAATTGAAATTTTCAAGGATACTCAGCATGGTTTTGTAAAGGGAAAATCATGTTTAACAAATCTGGTTCGCTATTTTGAAAGGGTCACTCACGAGCTGGATTTAGGGAATAATTTCAACATTGTTTATTTAGATTTCAGCAAAGCTTTTGACTCAGTCCCACATGAGCAGTTGCTTTATAAGCTGGAACAGGTTGGAATCACTTGGAAAATCCTTAGATGGATAGCAGGATGGCTTCAGGGCAGGAGGCAGAGAGTTGTGATAAATGGCTATTCCTCAGATTGGGTTGATGTAAGAAGTGGGATTCCCCAAGGATCAGTATTAGGACCACTGTTGTTTTTAATTTTCATAAACGACATCGATGAAGGGATAGAGGGCGTGATGTCTAAATTTGCAGATGATGTTAAAATTGGTAGAGTAGTTAATGATCACTGTCAAGCTGAGCTTCTTCAGAGAGACCTAGATAGACTTCAGGAATGATCAGAAAAATGGCAGCTATGCTTTAATCCAACAAACTGTAAGGTATTACAGCTGGGAAACAGTAATCCCAAAATAACTTATTCACTTGGTGGAGTTCAACTAAACCCAGTACTGGAGGAAAGGGACTTGGGTGTTACGATACGGTCAGACATGAAATTCTCTGAGCATTGTAAACAGGTTGCAAGGAAGGCCCATGGTGTCCTATCGATGATCTATCGAACTTTTGCAAGTAGAGATAGGGACGTGATAATCCCATTATATAAGGCTTTTGTTAGACCACACTTGGAATACTGTGTTCAAGTATGGAGACCGCACCTAAAGAAATACATCAAGCTTCTTGAAAGGGTGCAAAGACGGGTAACTCGCCTGGTGAGATCGGCCAAAGGGCGTCCCTGTGAAGAAAGACTTCGAATATGTGGGTTGCAGAGTTTGGAAACTAGACACCTTAGAGGAGATTTGATTGAGGTGTTTAAGGGCCTGAGAGGCATCAGTAAAATGAATGAGGACGAAATTTTCAAGATTATAAATGATGCTAGAACTAGGGGACATAAATTCAAGCTATGGGGGGAAATGTTTAGATTGGACTGCAGGAAGTTTTATTTTAGCCAGCGAGTTATAAATTACTGGAATAAGTTGCCTACATGGGTGGTAAAGGCTGACAGTTTGGGGAAATTCAAAGGTCATCTGGATAGTACCTTCGGGTCAGTGAAGCGCATAGGATGATAGGTTTAATTTCCTTTTCTTTTATTAATTATTATTATTTATTATTTTTTTTTATCATTGTTTTATTCGGGTTTTTTTTTTTTTTTTTTTTTGGCTGGTGCAGCATAAGCCATAGGCTTTCTTGCACCATGTGGCCATTACTAATACTAATAGAAGTACTTGCTTCTCGTTTTAAAGTTCCTTTTTTTAACCACAAATCCATAGTCATTTATTTTAATAATAATATTTTAAAATACTGATAATTATCAAAAAAATATTTATACAAGGAAGTGAGTTTAGTTATGCTTGCTAGTTTTCCACACTACTACAGAATTAATCTTGTAATTGCGAGGAGAGTCCACATCGCAAAAATGTGTCAGCGGAAGGCTACTTTGTTTCCTCCACCCGAACGATGCATGATATCGGTTTGCTTCCCCCCTCTCCTTCAACTCCTGTACTCCAGGCTAAATCAATATGAGTGGCATATTGGATCACTACATTGCTACTTTTTTGTAGATGTCATTACCTTTATGTATACTTTTCTATGCAAATCCCACCAAAATAGTGTTCCACGGTATATTTGATTATTAGTCTATGCCAGTATATTAATAACCGAAAAAAAAAAATAATGTTAAAAATTGTAATGATACAAAAGTGGTGTAAGCTACAAATATGCAAAATTTTTTTATTTGAATTTTTTTATTATTAATTATGATTTTTCACGGAACACAGTTTGGGAAACGCTGCTCTACAGCAACAACTCATGGGAAAGACATCTACTCATGTATACTATACAGTAATAGTATATTAAAATAAAAACCTAGTGATTGGTTTATGGAAAGGTAGAAAAAGTGATCAGCATTCATTTCAGCCAACATTAGTAAATAAAACAATGTTTTGTAGTTTTATTTTATGGTAATCAAAAACATGAAAAGTTATTGAAACCTGTGGTTCTTTCATACCACATATTAGTTAAGAAGATAGAAGATGCTTGTTGGCGTTAGACTTGAATTTCTGCAGATTGTGACTTTCAGGAGGTATGTATGAAGGTAGTAGCAGAAAATGATGCAAGGCAAGCTTATACAGTGTCAGTCAAAAAAAACTTTCCGTTTCACCTATCCATCCCCTCCAATAATTTGTCTAGTTCTTCCTTGAACCTACTTTAACTGTCTGCTTCTACAACAAAAGATGGAATGGAAGTTTGTTCTAACGATCAACCACTTGCTGGCCAAATGCAAACTTCCCAACACCTATTTCTGCAACTATCACCATTGATGATTGCAGAAATAAGTGTGTAGAAATAGACAGTTTGGATAAGTTAAAACAAATAAGTTATTTGTCTTCTGCCACTCAGCCATCCCTTTATCCGTAGCAGTAACTTACCCTTAATACCACACTGCTCAAATTTGTACAGAAGTCTATTATGCGAAACAGTATCAAAAGCCTTCCTGAAATCCAAGTATATGATATCAAAATTATTATTTTTTACATCCAGTTCCTTTGTTACTGCATCATAGTATCCAATTGGTCACACAATATCACCCCTTGACAAACCCATGCTGTGACTGAAGTATAACTGTACTCCTGTCTAGATGGTCCTCCATTACTTCTTTAACCAGTAACTCCATTATTTTCCATGGAACAGAAGTTAAGCTAATAGGTCTATAATTACTCATGTCACCTTTTGATCCCCTTTTATGAATTGGGATACATTTGCACATTTCCAGTCCAAAGGGACCTTTGATACTCTCATAATTATGGCTAACAGTTTGCTTACCTCCTTTTCTTCCTCCCTTAATATAAGTGGATAAATACCATCCATCCCAGTGCCTTTTTATGTTTAGAATCAACAATTTCTCTTCCACTTTCCTCTCAGTTGTTACAAAATCATTTAGCTCTCTGTTAGAATTTTATAAAGTTCTAGTATCCACTCCCCTAAAGAGTTCCTTGTTTGTGTGTAAATGTTGATGCAAAATACTTGACAAAACCTCATGTGCTGTCTTGGTAGTCTGTCTGCACTGCTCAGAGAATTTCATATCTGACAAAAAAAAACTATAAAATTGCCATCGGGACCGGGAAATTTCTTTGCATAGAGGTTTTCAGGTTTGTGAAGAGAGTAGGATGCATTCTGCAGGGTAGGGGGAGATTTGCCGTGATCATCAGTGGAACAATTAAGAGCAAGAGTAAGATGTTAATTCACCAATGAGCCAAAACATTGACCACCTACCTAATCTGATGTTGGTCCTCTACATGCAGCCAAAACAGCTCATACCCAGCGAGACATGCACACTACACGATTTCTAAATGTGTCTTTTGGTATCTGGTACCAACATGTAACCAGCAGATTGTTTAACTCCTGTAAGGTCTGTGGTTGAGATGCCGCAGATCGGAGTTGCTGTTCCAACACAAACCACAGATGCCCGATGGGATTGATGTCTAGGGAAGTCTTCCTCATGTTCCGCGAACCAGTCTCGAACTGGTCGGCAGTGATGTTCAGGTAGGTGGTAAACGTCATATTCACAACATATTCACGGAACACTTAAGAAACACAAATTTAGAGGGACCTAAAGAACTGTTTGCTCCTGATCCATAGTGTGATAATATTGTGTTGCACTACTAGAAGCACTTGCTTCTCGTTTTAAAGTTCCTTTTTTCAACCATGGTCACATATTTGAATAATAATATTTCGAAATACTAATAATTACCAAAAAAAAATAATTTATACAAGGAAGTGAGTTTAGTTATGATATCGGTTCGCTTCTCCTCTCCTTCAACCGTGTACTCCAGGCTAAATCGCATACGACTGGCATAATAGATCACCACATTGCTACTTTTTCGCAGGTGTTATTACATCTATGCATACTTTTCTATGCAAAGTCTGCCAAAAATAGTGTTCCGTGGTCCATTTCATTATTAGTCTATGCCAGAATAGTAATAACCAAAAAAAGAATTATGTTAAATATTATGATACAAAAGTGGTGTACACTACAAATATGCAAAATTTATTTATTTTGTTTATTATTTTTTTAATTATTAATTACGATTTTTCACGGAACACTTTTCACATTTCACGGAACACAGTTTGGTAAATGCTGGTTTAGAAAAATAACAAAAGTTTAGGCTAGAATGGGAAATCAAGAATTTCATTTCCTATAGTAATTTCAGTAACACAATTCAAGCATGTATTCTGCATTTGTCATTGTTGTAATGCTAAACAACACGAGACTCAGCATGGTCATATGTATCCTGAAGAGTTGTTGTCAAGAAAGAACTCAAAAGTGCTAGATTCATGGTTTGGATTGCCCAGTATTCTAATGTGTAAATGAGCAAATTATACAGGGTCATTTGGCAACATGAAAAGTGTTAGCATCATTAGAATTAGCAAAGGCACATAATGCAAGAAAGCAAGCTTATATAGCATCATCCAAAAAAAAAAAAAAAAAAAACACAAATCCCTCTCATTTCACCCTTCCACTCCCTCCAAATGTTTGTCTAGTTCTACAATAACAGATGAAAGTTTGTTCTAGCAATCAACCACCCACTGGCTAAAGGCAAACTTCCGCACATCTATCCTAAAACTGTCTTTCCTCGATTGAATTTATGCTCTCTGAGGTGATTATTCTGAGCAAGAGGAACAATCCTATCAGCATTGAGCGTGCTCAAACCATTCAAGGCTTTATACACCTCAATCAGATCACCTCGCAGGTGCCTAGTCTCCAGACACTGCTGCAATTTACAAAACTTAAGCCTTTCATTGTAAGAGCAAACCTTTGTTCCATTCACTAATCTTGTTGCCCTTCTCTGTACTCGTTCCAACAGCTCTACATCCTTCCTAAAACCTAAAACGAGGCCTCCAGACCTCTATACAATACTCAAGGTGTGGCTTGATCATTGCCTTATACAAGACAATGGTCAGGCCATAATGTCAGGTGCCTCCGTAGCCAGGAGCAGCAGTGCGTAGCACACGCTTCTTGATTAGACCGGCATTCGAGCCCGTGACCACCAAATACGGAGGATGCGGAAAGGTCAGGGAATGACCACCGCATTTCCCCGGAGCAATATGGCCTTAGTTGCTAATGCTCCTAAAAAAAAACCAAATAACAAGCCATAATGTCAATATTAAACTTCAGTTGCCACCTCTCAGCCCATCCGTTCAACATTTCTAGATCCTGTTGCAGCAGCAGCATACTGGCATTAACAACCCTGCTGACCTTCGTATCGTCTGCAAACTTGGACATTAAGCCACAATGCCACAATGCTCCAATTTCTGCAGCAGTTTTCCATGTGCAATAGTATCAGAAGCCTTTCTAAGATCCAAATATATGATATCAAAATTATTCTTTGCATCCAGTTCCTTTGTGACCACATCATAGTATCCAATCAAATTGGTCAGACAAGACTTCCCCTTAACAAACCCATGCTGCGTCTGAGCTATAACTGAAGTCTTGTCTAGATGATCCTGCAATGCTTCTTGAACCAGTGCCTCCATTAATTTCCCTGGAACAGAAGTTAAACTAACAGGTCTGTAATTACGTGTGTCTTCCTTTGATCCTCCTGTGTGGAATGGGGGCACATTTGCACATCTCCAGTCCATGGGTCCAAGGAAGCTCTCATAATTATGGCTAAGGTTTGCTTACTTCCTTTGCTGCCTCCTTCAATATAACTGGATAGATCCATCCACCCCAGATGCCTTATGTTCATTTTCAACAATTTCTACTCCACTTTACTCACAGATATTACAAAATTATCTAGCTCACTGCCAGAGTTTAATTCACCTCTGGCACTCCCCTCTCTGAATAACTCCTCATGTGTGAATGTAGGTACAAAATATTCATTTAGTTTGTTAGCTACTTCGGCAGGATCATCAACAGTTGAACCATCGATATCAAGTGGACCAATCTGATTCATCCTTCTAGAGTTTACATAAGTAAAAAACTCTTTTCTGTTTTTCTTTGCATCCTTTCCAAGGATTTCTCTTAGTCTGCCTTTGCCTGCCGAATCTCCTTTGTGACTTGGTTACAGACCAGCTTATATCTATCATAAGCTTCCATGTCACCCATTAATATATATGTATCCCATGCATTTTTCTTCTCTGCCATATGTCTCATTAGTTCATCTAACATTTTTTTTTTTTTGGTAGTTATTGGCGCATTGGCTTCTGTGGCCATAATGAACCTCCCAAGGTTTTTGCAGTACTTTGATCCAAGCAAGCCTGAGGCGGGATTCGAACCCGCGGCCTTTGGGTTGCCAGGCAGGCACTTTACCCACTTGGCTAGCCCGGTCGGCTCATCTGACATCCATTTAGGCCTAAACCTTGAACAATATTTCTTAGTTGGTATGTAAAGCCTAGTAACTTCCAAGATTAATTCTTTGAATACTTCCCGTTTTGAATTTGCTGTTGGTAACATCATTAGTTGGTCCCAACGTATAGAATTTAAATATTGTCTCAGACCACCATAGTCACCTTTATGAAAGCAAAAACCCTTCCCTTTACCCCTGATGGTAGTTGCCTCTTTGAGTAAATCCCACTTCCGAACATTGTGATCACTGCCACCTAGTGGTTCCTTTATCTGCAAATTCTTAATGGATGAAGAATCACTACTGATAATCAGATCAAGAGTATTACTCCCTCTAGTTGCCTCCCAAACATGCTGCTGTAGAAAACAATCATCCAATAAACCCACAAATTCCAGTCAATATCTGAGAAATTAAAATCCCCCATTATAAGACACTCTGATTTACTGTCCACTCTATTTCTCCGTACAGTTGTTTATAATACTCATCAGTCATTAGGCCTATAATACACTCCTACTCTCAATTTTGCTTTCCCAGTGCTTTTGTCACACCAAACTGACTCGACACAGCACTGTCCAGCCATGTCGACTGGCTTTTATTGGATTTTATTTTTCTTAACCAATAGCATAACCCCTCCTCCCTTCCTAAATTTCAGTTCTGCATTCCTTATATCTGTGTGACACCACGTCTGATATTCCAAGAGTATCTGCCTTTGATATTCTGACCAACACCTCAAATTCATTAAATTTATTAACCAAACTCCTAGCATTGGTGTACATGCAAGTATACATGCACCTGTTTCTATTCTTAGCTTCTCTAACACAGCCCATGTATTTACCTGTTCCACAATGACTCCCAGCAGTCTCTGGAATCCACTGCACCTTGTTTTCCAGGCTTCTCCTCATTTCAATAGAAGCAGTGCAAGAATCACTTTCACCTCTTCCAGCGGCTGCTGTTAATCTATTAGTCCGTGTATCCCCCCAAGCTAAGTTGAGTCCATACAACTATGAAAACTGATTCAACCGGAACAATGGCTTCAATTTTTCCAAAAATAATTAGCTTAGGAGATTGTAGACAGAAATGGATGTAACTGAGATTAGGAATAAAGTAACATATATTTGTAAAATAAATTTAGGAATTTTTGCAGATTAGTTTGACTATTCAAGATGCATTGACATAATTGGAAGAGAATATGCACCATGAAATTTTTGATATGCCATGTGTGCACACACACACAGCTCCACCTCCTTCCAGTCTGCAGAGGTAGCAAGAGGTAGCACTAGCTGATCAAGGCACTCTATAAATAGGTTCAATCCTTAGTCTTTATAGCAGCCGGTCTACAAAAATGATTTTATAAAGCTGTGCCCTAACAAAAAAAGGAATGTTTGTTGTAGTATGACTTAAATTTTGGTGAATTTTAATAAACAAAGGTCACAACATTTGGGACTCAGAGAATAGAAATTTTATTACCCTTCCACTATGCAACCAGCACAGATCCCATGTATATTTATTTTCCATGGCATTTTTCAGGATCTGTTTTATGTTTCCCCTGTATGACTGCTCCACTTGAACAATACCTAACAAAAAATTGTGAATAATGATAAATATTTTTGTTAATCTGCAATCTTAGTATAAAATTTTTGATATACAGTTAGTTCTGCTATAATGCACATTTTAGCAATACAAGTATAATACAATTTTCATGTTGGCTCATGTGCGATTTCGTCATAACACCAGGTGAATGCAAAACCCAGCACCAAGCTGAATGTAGCGACCTGCACAGCAATACATACAAGTTTACGAAGCTTAAAAAATGTCAAAAGTCAAATATGTGAGAGCTATATTTAATATTTGCTGTAGTTGTAGTGGTCGAAGACACACCGTTGTCATTCACTGTATTCCCAAGATAACAGGTGATATATTGTAAGCTGACTCGTGTTTTCAGGAGCTCATGTTTTTCAATTCAAACAGAAATTTTGTAAGGCATGATAGCATAAGCAATGGAGCATATTTCTGGTGGTCTCTACCATAAAATAATAAAACCCCAATTTGCAATTCCCAGTTTATTGGGCTTTTCTGTTAGATGCAATAAAATCGAGTTTACATGGGTAGTTTGTTGTTTGTTTGTTATTTGGTTTTTAGGAGCATTAGCAACTAATGCCATATTACTCCGGGGATGTGCGGGGTCATTCCCTGACCTTTCCGCATCCTCCATATTTGTTGGTCGCGGGCTCGAACCCCGGTCTAATCAAGAAGGCACAACACGGATAGTAAACTCGATCATATTGCTATAATACCAATACCAGGTATTGGTATTGCTATAATACCAATACCTGGAATTGTGTGGGTTTTTACGTTATTATAGTGAAATGTGTTTCCCCTTCCATGAAATCTTCAATCATATAAAAAAGCATAAATTGTCAGAATCTTCTCTTTATTCTACAATACAATATTAATTAAGGTATATACATAAGCATAGTCTCCAGCTAAGGTTGTCACAGACTTTCTCTCAGATATGCCAGACAAGCTGTACTTGCTATCTGGGAGTTTAAAATGCTGATGGAACTGATATTCGGGTGACATTCGAGTCAAGTGGACCCAATTTTGGCGAAGTCCGGACGGTCTGTGACAGCCAGATCCTCTGCTTGCACCTTCACGATGGTGGGACTGTTAGTAATCCTGGGTATAACCCCCATACCCAAGCACACTGTGTATGGAGGTTATACCCAGCAAGGATAACGCTGCCAGCTGGTCGGGATGCTTTTCCAATTACTAATGACCTTGCACAGATTGTTCATTTACCTACAAGAAACTGGACAATCGTAACCATACAGCCAACACGCTTGATCTTTTTCTCACAAACAACCCTTCTAACTACATGGTCGAAGTGAGTGCCTTTAGGCACCTCAGATCACAACTTGGTGATTGTCTCTTCTCTAATGGAGCCTTTGTCTCGTGGCTATTCCCAACCTCGTGATGTTTGGCATTACAAGAATGCAAAATGGGATGAACTGCAAGACTTCTTTTCCTTGGTCGGACTACAATTTCAAAACATCTGATGTCAATGTTTGCTCAGGCCGCAGTGAAATTATCCTTGTAGGAATGGAATCCTTTATCCCACACTCCTCTTAAATCTCATCCTTTATCTAAACCTTGGTTTTCCAATAAATGTGCAAAGGCCGTTCAGGAGAAGAATGTTGCATTTCGTAATTGGCTTGTTTCCAATTCTTCAGTTTCATTTTCTGCCTACACTTAAGCTTGCAACAATTGTAAAGCAGTTATTAATCAGTCCACACTAGATTTTGAACAGGCTAAGAGTAGAAAACTTGCTTCTTGCCCTAATGGTAGCCGAGCATTCTGGTCTCTTGCCAAAACTATTGGCCGCAACTTTTGCCCATCTCTGCTCCCACCTCTGTCAAAACCAGATGGTTCTGTTGTCACTTCGGGCAAGGATAAAGCTCAGGAGAAGAATGTTGCATATCATAATTGGCTTGTTTCCAATTCTTCAGTTTCATTTTCTGCCTACACTTAAGCTTGCAACAATTGTAAAGCAGTTATTAATCAGTCCAAACTAGATTTTGAACAGGCTAAGAGTAGCAAAAACTTTCTTCTTGCCTAATGGTAGCCAAGCATTCTGGTCTCTTGCCAAAGCTATTGGCCGCAACATTTGCCCATCTCTGCTCCCACCTCTGTCAAAACCAGATGGTTCTATTGTCACTTTGGCCAAGGATAAAGCTGACCTGCTAGCATCCCATTTTTCTTCCAACTCATGTATTAATGATTTTGGTAAAACACCTCCCACCATGCTCCATTCAATGCCTCCTGTGGTCTTCCATCAAAAGGATGTCTGAAGGATTTTGACAAATCTTGATGCTAAGAAAGCTCTGGGTCCTGATGGTATTTCTCCACTTGTTCTCAAAACCTGTGCTCCTGAACTTATCTGTTCTTTGCCACCTTTTTTTTTTCACTTTCTTATTCCAAAGGTGTTTTTCCTTTTGCTTGGAAATTTGCTCATATCCAGCCAGTTCCTAAAAAGGGTGACAAATCCCTCCCATCCAATTATCGTCCCATTGCAATTACTTCTACTCTTTCTAAAGTAATGGAGAAATCAATTAACCACCTAGAAACCTTCCGTCTGATCAATGATCGACAGTATGGTTTCCATCAGTGTCAATCCACTGGTGATATTTTGGCTTATGTTACCCATTTATGGACAGATTCAATGGAAAAGTTTCGTGAAACACAAGCAGTTGCTCTAGACATATCAAAGGCTTTCGATCGTGTTTGGCATAAAGGTCATCTAAACAAGCTTCCATCTTATGGTTTGCCAACTGTTTTTTTTTTTTTTTTTGGTTATCCAGTTTTCTCTCTCTGATCGCTCACTGAGAGTGATTGATAGATGGCTCCTGTCTTCTAACTTCTCCCAAGATTCAGTTGTTTCCCCCATTTTTTTCTCTTGTATATTAATGACCTTCTTCCATTGACTGGAAATCCTATCCATAGTTTTGCTGATGATAGCACATTGCATTTTGAGAAACCTTGCCCTGCTCAATCAGCTTCAACTTCTCGAATATCCGCTACCAATTCCTTAAATGCCGATCTCCAGATAATTCTCCAGTGGGGCAAAGACAACTTAGTTGATTTCAATCCTTCTAAAACTCAGTCTTGTCTTATATCTCGCAAAAAGGATACTTCTGCTCCTATGCTTATCTCTGGTGACAATCTGATTTCTAGGCAAGATGATATATCTCTTTTGGGGATTACACTGACTTCTAATCGCTCTTGGCACAAGCACGTTACAAATATTGCTTCCTCTGCATCTAAAAAACTTGATTTTCTCTTTCGCTCTCAGCATTACTTTTCTTCCAAAACTGCTGTTCACTCTGTATAAATCGCAAATCTCCCCTACCATGGAATATTGTTCCCACATCTGGGGTGGTGCCTCCAAAACCTCTCTCAGGCTTCTAGATTCCATTCAGAAGAGGGCAATTAGGTTAATTAATGACTCATCACTAACAGAGTCTCTGCACTCGCTGTCTCTCTTAGATGTACTGTTTCTGCTGCTTGCCTTTTCTACAGATACTTCCATAGGCACTGTTCTTCTGAATTGGCTTCTATAATTCCCACACTCTCTCTTTCAAAACAGTCTGAACACGTTCTGCCACCAGCCAACATCCATTTACTGTCCAACTTCAAACTCACCGAACCAACTTTTCATCTTCCTTGTTTATTCATCAACTGCAGTTTTCTGGAACAGTCTTCCTTCATATGTCTTTCCTGAAAATTAGTCTGCAGAAGTTCAAGTCTAATGTCAAAAAATATCTTCTCATATTCTCAACCCAAGCACAGTACTAAGTACTATAGGTTCTAATACCTCTCGTGTTTGGGGTTTTCATAAAAAAAAAAAAAAAAAAATCTTGTCAAGATAAAGTGCTATATTTATTTATTTATTAGAAATTTAAGATGTTTAAACCTGTGTTAGCAATTTTATTGGGTTTCAAACTTTTTTTTTTTTTTTAGTATTTTACTTTCCAGACTGAACATTTTGAGTTTTCTGCTCCTATCCTTATTTTGCCCATAAGCCCTATTGTTTTTAATGTGTGAAATACCATAATGCGGAGATTTTTAGCAACATATGTACTGTGTTATACCAGAACTGACTGAATGTTGGACTTTCTGTTGTAAAAATTTTTCTGAAGCCATTTTTTAGTGAAAGTATATGTATAGTATGGCTATTATAAAGAAAGTTATATACATTTGTATTAAAATAATTTAATTTCAGTTCCATGAATATATGTACAGATATATACAGATTTTTTTTCTTTAATAAAACAATTTTATATAAAGTAGCAGGTGAACAGATAGCATCCAAGCTCTTTACAGATATGTGAAAAATCTGCTATTATCGAAAAAATATCAAAAACCTGCATATAAAATTGGGGGAGTATAATTTGATATTCATTATTCTCTCTCTCTCTCTGTACATGCTTGTCAGAATAGCAGGATTGTAGTCACAGGTAACAGAAATTCAGCATAAGGAAATTTAAATCTCTATGTAAAAGGAGGATAGTTTCCTTTTCTCTGCTGGAACGATTTTCTCCAGGGTTTATGAGTTGAACTTTCCTTCAAGTATGGAGCTACAGCTTCCCTGAATCCCAAAATGGGTCTACAGGACTTTGTTTTATGAAATGTTGGTGTTGAATGAAAAGGTCCTTTTAAGTGGCCTAAATTAAAATAAAAAAATATATATTACTAAATATAAAGTTGAACATATTTATATTACTATTTTTTTTTCTTAAGGGCACACAAAAGTAAAAACAAAATTAACCATTTAATCCTTTATTAGGCAACTTGTTAATTTCACTATTTATTCTTGTACTTAACCTTTCTTTTTTATTGCTGCCTGTTTTTTTCTTATTTCTCTTTGATGGCTCAGAAGTTTTCTGTAAAATTTATAGTGGAGCCAAATCTGTGAAAAATATCTTAAACTCCAGCAAATAAGTACAATAAAATTGTATGACTGATATCTAGAAATCAAATGGCACTTAACTCTAGCCAAATATCATGGAATCCAAGAAATCATAGACAAATATACATTAAAGCATGGAGTTTTTTCAGCAAATTAATAAGTAGAGTGATGGATGTTTTTGGTAAGGTACTCAACTTATCCCAATGACAGAATTAATGGATCAGGTGTCAATGATAGCAACAGAGCTCTCTGATCTGAAGACATAGCATCATTTACCCTTTCTGTCATATAGCACTGAAGCACCCCACTTATATGCAGCAAATATTACTTTTAACTACATCTGACAATGGCAGAGGAACATCATATTAAATATTGTATTTGTGTACCTATAGTTACATAGAAAAGTCTCAAACACTGCTTTCTAGTGATAATTATACAATTCCGCCAAGATAGCACATACCTAGGTTTTCAGATATGCAATCTTTATCACTCTAAGGTATGTGACTAAATTGAAAAGATCCAAGATTGAATCATGTGGCGGACAAAAAGAAAGATCCACTGACTGCTAGCAATCCAATTACAAGATTTTTCTTGAAGCTTAGTTGTGGCTAGCCATGGAGAAGTTTAAGATATCAGGAAAATTCTTCAAAAATCAATTTTTCCAAAGAGAACAAACCTATCAAACTGTTGCTCATTGGCCCCAATGTTCTTTATGCACCCACTTTTAGGGTGCTGTGAGCACCATCATAGTTTGGTGATGTGTGGGTGCTATACCAAAGCTGATTTCACACCATATTCGCAGGATAAAATCTCCATAGCAAGATTGCTACATTCTATAACAAAGCTGAAGGTCACTTTTGCAATTTGAATGTCTGGGACCAGCCCTAACCCGACTCAAGAATCAGAAGAAAGCCCAACATTCATGAATAGAACATTTGCTATCTTTAAATAAATTAAGAATGAGAATTTAATTAAGAATGAGCCATTAGATCCAAACATAACTTCCAGGTTTTTATAAGGAGGAAGACTGGAATCGTTTTTGTGGAGTTACTTGGTAATCGCTGAAGAAGTGGTTGATTAACATATACAAATACATCACAATGGAATATCAAATAATGCCAGGTGTGGTCATGTATTAGACAAGTGAAGCACGTGGTTGGTGAATGTTAAATAGAAGGAACGTTACTTGCCCTGATTGCAGTAGTTGTTACATTGGGGAAACTGCTAGAAGGTTGCAAGATCGCATCTCCGAACACGAAAGGGCCTTCCAATCTGTTGACTCCGGGCACTCTGCAGTTGCGGAACACTATTGGTCTGGGCAACACAACCTTGACCCACCCGACAAGATGTTGAGATCGTTGACCAGTCACATAACTACTGTCAACGATCTTGGCTTGTAGCACTACATATAATCACAACAGAAGTGTGCGCATGCACCCAGTTATGGAGGCAGTTGTCTTACGTCCCACGTACCCTCCCAACATTCTCAGCAGCAAGTGTCCAACTGTGTCCAGTAACCCATTTAATGTTCACCAACCTCGTGCATGTGCTTGACTTGTCTAATAGATAACCACGCCCAGCATTATTTGATATTCCATTGTAATGTATTTGTATATTAACGTTAGCTGATGAAGGAACCCATCATTCTGAAAACTCCGGCTTATTTATTTTTGTTTATATATTAAATATTATTTCCTGCTCTTTTGGATGTGAGAATATTCTTTATATATAAGTCGTTCTGAGGGTAGCAACGTTTCAAACGAGTGTGAAGATAAAGCTAGGAAAACAGGGTAATAAATCATATAAAATACTTAACTGTGTCTATAGTAATTTCTGGAGGGTTTTCAATAAAATGGCTGAATTCAAATCTTAGGACTAACAGAAACATGGTGTCACCTGGAAATTGGGGATAACAAGTTCCACTATGGAATGTATAACGTACTTAGAGAAGATAAGAGTGGTGGTGTCATGCTTCTTATCAAAAGCAGCCTGTGCATGAAAAGAGCTTTTGCTGAGTCTGAAGTTACGTCTACCAGCATAAAATCAGTGTAGTGTGAGTTAGTTGGAAGCAAAAGTATAATGAGAGTGGGAATGATCACAGAAGATTGTGAAGAGAATGATGAGTCTCTACACAGATGGATTGGGCAAACAAGTGTGAATGTCTTATTATGGGTGATTTCAACTTGTCCCTGATTAGAAGAAATGGGAGGGAGACTTGCCATGGGCACAAAATTTTTAAACTATATGATTATTATTTTTATCAGCATGTTAGTGAAAATATTAGGGGTGAGAATATTCCTGACCTCATCATTACTCATGAATGAGATGATATCACAGGGATTAAAATACAGGAATCACTGGAAGGTACTGATCACACAGTCATCAGTTGGATGATGAAGAAAGATGTTGCAATAGTCAAAAGGTATGGATTTTAATTTCGGAAGAGGAAACTTTTGCAGTTTAAGGTACATGGCATCTATCAATTGGGTGGACTATAGAGCACTTGAATTATGAAATACCTTTAAAGTAAAAATCACAGAAGTCAAGAATGCATATATGCCATTAAGAAAATATTGCAGGAGGAGGATGCCAAAATGGATGAATGAGGAGCTGGCCAGTCAAATAGAGATAGCATGGATAGTTACAGAGCGATGGAAAATACTGACCACAACAGCCAACGTGGCAAGATTTTCTGAGGGTAACAACATTTGAAATGAGCGGGATGAGAAAGGTAGGGAAACAAGCCTAATTAACCTCAACTTTGAACACTTGTGATAGCTCAAAATGTATACACACTTTGAATGTTTATTAATACAGTTTCAATTCAGATACATGTAAAATCTATAATTCAAATTAAAGAGAACAGATGTGTAATTATTTTAAGGTATCGCATGTGTTCAAACTGGTAGCCATTCTGGTGCAGACACTGATGACAATGTAGTTCTACAGAGTTGCAAACATCACAAAACCGTTCATTTCATTGATTAATGCCGGTTTTGCGCAATAAACATTATCTTTTGGGTATCCCCATAAGAAAAAGTCCAACGGCATGAGGTCTGGTGAACGAGGAGGATATTCAATGCTACCTCTTCGCCCAATCCATCTGTTCGGCAAATTTTCATCAAAAAAGACCATTACATCATGATGGTAGTGGGGCTCTATTCTTCTGGAAATAAGTCTTCCTCATCTGCAAACATCTCGCGAATGCGTGGGCACCTCCGTAGCCAGGTGGGCAGGACAGCAGTGCGTAGCACACGCTTCTTGATTAGACTGGGGTTCGAGCCCGTGACCACCAAATACGGAGGATGCTGAAAGGTCAGTGTTTGACCACCGCATATCCCCGGAGCAATATGGCCTTAGTTGCTAATGCTCCTAAAAACAACAACAGCGGAATCCTGCAGCAGGTTCAAATAAAAGGCACCAGTTACAGTGTAGTCAAAAAAGATCCAATTAGGCCCAACACTGACAATCCACACTGTAACTCCTGGTAAGTTCACATGGCATGTCTCCATAACATACAGGTTCTCAGTTGCCCAGTAGCTGCAATTGTGGTGATTAACTGAGCCATTTAATTTAAATGTAGCCTCATCACTCCAAAGAATCTTGTTTGGAAACTGTGGGTCCTCTGCACATTTTGGCAGGTACCACTCACAGAATTCAGTTCTTCGGTCGGGATCATCTTCATTGAGGTCATGGACCAATGTTGAAATATAACTTTTCCATTGTCTGTGCTTCAAAATGCGATGAACGCTATCTTTTGAAATGCCTATCTCGCTAGCCACTTGCCGAACAGATTTCTTTGGAAAACATTGGTACGTTTCCATTAACGTTTCTTCTCTTTTTGGGCTTGTGGACGTCTGCAGTCTTCCGGAACTATGCTTGTGAACAGTTCGTTCTGCTTCAAACCGATCTCTAATGCAAGCAATGGTGAGCCGCGTTGGTGGATCTCTTTCAAACTCCCTTATGAAACAACTTTGCACTTCCAGTAGCACTTTGAAATGAATTTCCTTTCTTCAAAGTTTAGTCTCATTTCCGCCATAATTTTTTTAATTGGTTACAGCTAAAAAAGAAAAAATATTTATTTGTGGGCTGTAAAAGTGTGTATATATATGTATGAACATGGGTTTTCTGAAAAGAAAATTCAAAGTTGTAAGTTTAAAACAACTCAACTTTATTCTTATTTTTACATAAAAATATAATATTAACTTTATCTATCATCAATTTGCTATATATATAGAAGAAATATATTTGCTATATATATAATTTGACCAGTTCCAGAGGGTCTGTTTTGTGGACCCCCTGGAACTGGTCTATGGACCCCTAGGGATCTGCAGACCCTAGTTTGGGAAATGCAGCTTTAGAAGAATACTTAGGTCTTAACTGTGTCTATAGTAATGTTAGGAGCATTGTCAATAAAATAGCTGAATTTGAACTCCTGGTTAGGACAACTAACAGAAATGTGGTGTCACCCAGAAATTGGGAATGAGTTCCACTGTGGTACATATAATGCATTTAGGAAAGATAGAATTGGTGGTGGTGCCATGCTTCTTATCAAAAGCAGCCCGAGTGTGAAAAGAACTATTGCTGAGTCCGAAGTTATGTCTGCCTATATAGAACCTGTGTGGTGTGAGTTAGTTGGAAGCAAAGGTATAATTATAGTTGAAGTAATCTACAGACCAGAAGATAGTGAAGAGTATGACATGCAGATGGAATGGACAAGCAAGCACGAATGTCTTATTATGGGTGACTTCAATCTTCCCAAAAACCCAAAATATTTCCATGAGGAAAAATTTTTTTAAATAAACTAGATGATTATTTATACCAGCATGTTAGAGAAAGTACTAGGGGTGAGAATCACCAAGAAAGAGAAGAATTATGATATCCAGCTCAGGACCCTGTGAATGCATACATAGAATTAAGAAAATATTGCAGGAAGAGAATGCCAAAATGGATGAATACAGAGCTGCTCAATATAATAGCATGGGATAGTTACAGAGCGATGAAAAGTACTGAAGCCTACAACAGCTACAGGTTGATTTGTAATAGTACCACAGAAAACGTTACAGAGGCCAAGGCTGTATATGAGTAAGCAAGGTATGGGGCCAAGAAATTTTTCGTGTATGTGAATACAATGAAGAAAAAAATCAAATCAGGTCAAACCTTTGTGCACTGAGTGTGGGAAAGGCTTAGGCAATCCAGCTGATGTTGCAAATGAATTGAAGTGTTTACTGAAGAAAGACCCTTGAGGCTGTGCATATAAAATTAGTGATTTCAAAATTACAGATGACTGTTTATTAGAAAAAATTGAGCATAAAGGTAAGTAAAGCTCTTGGAGTCGATGGTATATACTCACTAATTTTGAGGGAGGCAGCTCGGGAGTATATCGAACCATTGAAATTAATTATTAGGGCATCTTTGGCCTCTGGAGAGATTCCTTTGGATTGGATAAATGTCAATGTATCACCACTGAATAGTTGTAAGAGCAGAGTTGGCAAATCCAGACTGGTCAGTCTGGCTTCAGTGGGAAAACTTTAGAGGCAATGATTAAAAATGGAATCCAGGAACATTTAGATAGATATGGTGTTCTGAATAGCACACAACATAGTTTTGTTAAGGGAAAATGTTTAACTAACTTAGTAGCCATTTAGACACGGTCACTCATGAACTGTATGTAGGGAACAATTTCGACATAGTTTATTTGGCTTGGTCCCTCGTGAAAGGTAGCTGCAGGACAGAAAGTAGAGGGTTGTGATAAATATATTCAGACTGGTGTAAAGTTAGAAGTGGGGTTCCACAAGGATCAGTTCTTGGACCACTGTTGTTTCTGATTTTCATAAACAACAATGATGGCTTGATGTCAATTTGCAGACAACATAAAGATTGGTAGAGTAGTTAATGAGCAGCACCAAGAGCACTCTTTCATAATGACTTAAACAGGCAGTGAGAATGGTTATAAAAGTGGTAGCTTTGTTTTAATGCAGCAGTTTAAGTCTTACACTTGGGGATTAGCAACCGCAAAATAAATCATACACTTGTTGGGAGAAAACTGACAGGGAGAAAATTGAGTATACTGACAGGGAATTGAGAAAATTGAGAAAACACTGACAGGGAGAAAATTGAGTATACTGAGTTATGCAAAGCCATTAGAAAGAGACTCAGAGAGGACATAAGAAGATTTAACACAAGAAAAGTAGAACAAGCATTAAGGGAAAACAAAGGATTTAAATCAGCAGCCATGAGCAGTAATACAGAAAGACAAATGATACTGAAACTGAAGAATAGCGATGGTGCACTTATAAACAGCAGAGAAGGCATAATTCAAATAGCAGAAGACTACTATAGAGAATTATACAAGGAGCGAGGGAATGATACCAGCAGTGGGGAACATGGATTGCAAAGTAGCAACACATACAACATACCCGATATTCTTCCTGATGAGGTAGAACATGCATTGAAGAAAATGAAGAATCGGAAAGCCCCAGGGGAAGATGAAGTTACTGTAGAGTTGTTAAAATTGGGAGGAAGAGACATAACACAAAAACTGGCAAGGCTCTTCACAAAGTGCATTAGAAAATGTGTGATGCCTAAGCAGTGGAATAATGCAATCATAGTTTTGCTGCATAAGAAAGGAGATAAATCAGAAATTGGAAATTATAGACCAATTAGCTTGTTATCCCATATCTACAAGTTGTTCACAAGGGTCATTACTAACAGATTAGAAAGAATACTTGATGAGAATCAACCGAAAGAGCAAGCTGGCTTTAGGACAGGATTCTCAACTATGGATCACCTTCACATAATATCACAGCTAATGGAGAAAGCAAATGAATATAAAACACCATTATGCCTGGCATTTGTGGATTATGAAAAGGCATTTGACTCCATATAGCATAAGGCAATGTTTTGGCCACTGGAAAGACAAGGCATAGATACTCCATATATTACGATTTTGAAGAAAATATATGAGAGTGCTACATCCTTTATTAGAATAGACAAAGACAGTAGCAAATTTAAAATCGAGAAAGGAGTTCAACAAGGAGACACAATATCTCCGAAGCTGTTTACTGCTGCGCTTGAGGAAGCTTTCAGAAGATTAGACTGGTCGCAGAAAGGAGTCAATGTGAGCAGAGAGTACCTAAACCATTTACGATTTGCAGATGACATTGTGGTCATAAGCCACGATCCCAAAGAATTAGAGGAAAATCTTAATCAGTTATGCACAGTTAGTAAGGATTTTGGACTAAAAATGAATATGGCTAAAACAAAAGTAATGATGAACAAGTATGCCACGGAAAGGGAAATAATAATTGAAGGAGCAGTAATTGAAAAGG
This sequence comes from Mastigoproctus giganteus, assembly GCF_048544385.1. Lineage (NCBI taxonomy): Eukaryota > Metazoa > Arthropoda > Arachnida > Uropygi > Thelyphonidae > Mastigoproctus > Mastigoproctus giganteus. The sequence continues at coordinate 207,510,781 of NC_143579.1, forward strand.
TGGAGTCATATACCTATCTGGGACAAGTTATTAGCTGTAATAATGATAAATGGCTGGAAGTCAAGAGAAGAATAAATTTTGGATGGATAGCATTCAGGAAATATCCCAGTTTGTCTGAAATGTAAAATAATGAATCAATGTATACTCCCCACCATGACTTATGGAAGTGAAACTTGGGCACTCACCAAAAGAATGGAAGAGAAGCTAAGAACTACACAGCGAAGAATGGAACGAATTATATTGGGAATCAGACGGTTAGATAAGAAGAGAAACACATGGATTAGGCAGCAAACTCAAGTAAAGGACATTCTTATCAAAACTAAAGAACTAAAATGGTCTTGGGCAGGACACATAGCTCGAAGACATGATGACAGATGGACTAAGAAAATAACAGAATGGTACCCAAGAGGAGCTAGAAGAAAACCTGGAAGACAAAGGCAGAGATGGATAGTGAAATTCATGAGTTTTTGAGTAGTAAATGGATGGCCAGTGCTCAAAACAGAAGGAACTGGAAAGTTGCTGGAGAGGCCTTCATCCTGCAGTGGATTGAAAATGGCTGATGATGATGACCAAGCAGCACTCTTTCATAATGACTTAAACAGGCAGTGAGAATGGTTATAAAAGTGGTAGCTTTGTTTTAATGCAGCAGTTTAAGTCTTACACTTGGGGATTAGCAACCGCAAAATAAATCATACACTTGTTGGGGTTGAATTTAAAACATTAAAGAAAGAAAGGGATCTGGGAGTTATAATATGGATGAATATAAAGTTTTCTGAGTAGTGCAAACAGCCAGGAAAGCCCATGGTGTCCTATCGATGATATATTGAACATTATTCTGCAGAGATATGAAAGTCATAGACCCCCCCCCCCATATAAGGCAATTATAAGACCACATTTGGAATACTGTGTTCAAGTATGGAGACTTCATCTGAGAAAAAGACATTGAACTTCATGAAAGGGTTCGAAGATGGGCAATTTGCATGGTGAGATCAGCAAAAGGGCGACCGTAAAAGGAAAGACTCCAATTATGCGAGCCACAGTGCTTGGCAACCAGGCACCTCAGAGATGACCTGATTAAAGTTTACAAGGCTCTGAGAGGGGTTAATAAAAATGAATGAAGGCAGAATTCCATAACTCTGAAGCATAAATTCAAATTACAGGGGAAGATGTTTAGTAGGTTGTAGGAAGTTTTCTTTTAGCCAGCGAGTTGACTCGCAGGTACTTGAGGCTGACAGTTTGAATTCAAAGGTCAACTGGATAGTTACCTATATGAGGGGATGAAGCAAATAATTTTTTTTTTTTTTATATATATACTTTTTTTTTTTTTTTTTATATATACTTTTTTTTTTTTTCTGGCAGTGCAGTCATTTCCTTGCACTATATGGCTATTACTATAAAGTCTGTAGCATCCTTGCACTCTATACCCAATACTAATACCAATTGGAGTAGTGTGGCATTAGGGAGCAATTCACTTCTATGAATAAAGGAATAGTTGAGTGGAAGGAGGCAGAGGGTGGTTATAAATAGGCACTGTTCTTCTTGGACTAACGTTTATTAGCCGAGTCGCTCAGAATTCATTGCTACACTGTTTATAATATTAATGATATGGGAAAAGGCGTATCAAGCTTATTGTTTAACTTTGCAGATGATACAAAGTTGGCAGGATGATAGGAATCAAGACAAACTACTGCAGCAAGACCTAAAAAATTTAGGCAGATGGGCAGTTGAGTTTTAATATTCAGAGGTTGTTGAGAGAATGGCTTTAAGGCTAACAAGTTATGACCCAAAATTTGTTGTTCAGTGTATTTCTTTCTTATTTTATAAGGTTCTTCCAGCATTGCACTTTGATTTGTGTTGGCCAGTAACTTTATAGAGCTGTGTCTTTCATATACATTAAGTAATTGTAACATGCTTCCTCTTCTCCCAAATTAAAACGATGGTGGCCCACCATTGTAGCAATTATGCAAACTTTAAGGAAGTTTTATGCAAGAAAACAAGGATTAATCCAGTTCTGGGGGGACAACAGTTAATCATATTCAGGTAAGTGAAGTATATCAAAACTTTTATTTTTCAATGATCAAAAGAACACACTTTGCACTTATACAATGTCTAAATACAGCTTTCTGATCAGTTCTAATAATGTGATGCTTGTAAAAATTTACTATCTTTCTGACATTCCTAAATTACAAAATATCAGTTTAATTATAAACATGAAGATTCACTGTTCCACATTATATGGAAATGCTGAAGAATTTTGAAAGATTCCACGTGATGTAAATGGAGTAACTGTGGCCTAATGATTGGTAACTTTACTCTAGCTCACAGTTTGCAAAGCATATTTTGTTTAATGCCAAAAAAAGAATTTCTGCTGAACCACCTGCCTTACTCGAAAGAATTAATAAGGCAGGTGATTTTAAATAGACAATATTCAAAAGAATGCAACTCAGACTCTGAAGAAGAGTTAAAAAATATTTCAAGCAAGGGAAGAATTGTTGAAATAAGCATATACCCCTTTGACTACTATTTGAAAGGGAACAATGCCCATTTCTATAAGTTTGTGTATTTCATTATAGAAATTCCTCTTTTTGAACCATTTTTGATTATTGACAGAAAGCACTATTAAACTATTTTAAATTTGGTAGTAAACACTTCTGTTTCTACAGTCAACATAAAGACCTCAAAAATTCTGCTCACACAACATTCTCAAAAAGCAAACTGTCACTAATAGTATTCACAGTTACAACATGAATGAAGAATTTTTATAAACTAGTCACGTTAGCAGTGGCAAATGATTCAAGAAAGCAAGTTTATACAGCATCAGCAAAAAAAAAAAAACACTTCCCATTCAACTTATTCATTCTCTCCAATAGTTTGTCTAGTTCTTGCTTGAAATTTATTTAAACTATTGGCTTCCACACGACAGATGTAAATTTGTTCAAATGATCAACCTACTGTTTGCTTTTAGCCAACTTCCACGTATTTATTCTGCAACCATTCTTCCTCAATTTGAATTTGTGCCCCCTTATGTGTAGTCTGAACTTGCTCAACCATTCAAACTTAAACACCTCAATCAGATCACCTCACAGGTGCCTAGTCTCCAGATGCTGCAATTTTTAGAACTGAAGCCTTTCTTGGTTGTTGTTATTTGGTTTTTAGGAGCATTAGCAACTAAGGCCATATTGCTCCGGGATATGCGGTGGTCATTACCTGATCTTTCCGCATCCTCTGTATTTGGTGGTCATGGGCTCGAACCCCGGTCTAATCAAGAAGCGTGTGCTACGCACTGCTGTTCCTGGCTACGGCGGCACTTCCTTTCTTGGTAAATGCACCCTTTGTTCCACTCACCAATCTCGTTGCTTTCTCTGTACTCATTCCAACAGCTCCACATCATCCTAAAAGGAGGTCTCTAGATCTGTGTGCAGTACTTAAGCTGTGGCCTGACCATTGCCTTATATGCAATCAATCCCCACTAGCAAAATTCCTGTATATCATTGACAAAACCCCATGAGCTGTACTAGCAGCCAGACTGCACTGCTCAGAGAACTTCATATATGACTGAACAATCACCCCAAGCTCTTTTTCATTTTCAATTACCCTGAGTAAAGTACTACATAGTTGTACATTACTCTGGGGTTACTGCTACCCATATGCAGTACTTTGCATTTATCAGTGTTAAACTTTAATTGTTTCTGCATTACTTCTTTTAGCAGTGATTCCATTATTTTCCCTACAACAGAAGTTAATCTAACAGGTCTGTAATTACTTGTCACCCTTTCACCCCCCCTTTATGAATTGTGGGAACATTCACACATCTCCCCTCCATGGGGACCTCCCCTGAATCCAAGGATGCTCTCATAATTATGGCTAAGGGTTTGCTTACTTCCTTCACTGCCTCCCTTATTATAGCCGAATAGATCTCATTCATCCCAGGTTCTCTTATGTTTAACTTCAGCAATTTCTCTTCCACTTTTCTCTCAGCTATTACAAAATCACTTATCTCCCTGTTAGAGCTTGATAAACTTCTGCCAGCCCCTTCCCTTAATTTCCATTCAGCAGAATCACAACTAAATGCTAAACTAATGGCCAAAACTCTACTATAAATGTACTGAAATCCTCCTCTTTAGCATTTGTGTGAAAAATTTTTTTGGTCTTAGGTCTTTATGTAAATAAGGACCTAAGACCAAAACATTTTTTCACACACACAAATGATAAAATTAAAACAAAACTCTTTAGTTAGTCTAAAGAGTTTTGGTCTAAAAAGTCTAAAGTGTATTATGTAGCACATATACACATATGTATATGTGCTACATAATACAACCATCTCTTGTACTGTGCATAATCAACTTTAAATATTGCAAATACTGAGTGTGAGGTTTCAACTTGCATTTATAACACAATGTTGTATAAATATATCAGAATGTAGATAATGGTAAATTGGTCTGGAATCATCATTATTTACAGCAGGTGTGACCCTAACCCCTGTGACATCAAGAAAGTTACTAACTCATCTGTTCTGTGTTCCTTGAACAAAAGTTGTCTTTTCACACTCACATTAATTACGTATGATCAAAAATCATAAGAGCTCTCTGATCTACAAATCGGACCTAAATAAGATTTAACAATTATAAGAAAATACTATAACCTATACATAAATAGGTTATGATATTTTCTTATAATTTTAAATACCTATTCATCTACTGCTCATCAATTATACTTCATTAAAACCTTTACTGGGTTGGGAACTGTCGTTCCTAAAATGGGAAAACACCAAACCCCTCTCCCTGTACCACTTCAAGATAACAACTGGTTAGCAAAATGGAAATTACACCCACTCACCACTAGCAACTCAACAATGAAACCTACCACACAACTTTTTTTTTTAAACACTTAATGAATCTACCAATCACATACCATCTGGCCCTCTCAAGTCAACCGAAACCTGTACCAGTCCTAGGAAGAATAAAAAAATTATCACTGGTTTTTTTTACTTTGTCAACAGAACTATCACATATTGCAGTGAGAACCTGGGCCAGGGAGGGCAAACCATTTTAAGTGTGCATTCCAAAATTGGCTAAATCTTTTAAAAAAAACTACCCTCACGTGCCTCTCATAAGGCAATATTCAAGACATTTAATCACAAGTTCATCAGTATGTCTCACCCCTCCAATTTCAAACAAGTCACTACATGAATATGGCTATGTACTGATTGGTGGGACAACACTACATGCCTGGCAGAGAGAATGGGTGTGCACAGGTCACAGCTCAAGGTGGATTCCTAGAGTGATGTTGTTTCGAAGTTTGAAATTTTATTCGGATGCTCTGAATTCCGCGTGCCCAAAAAATTTGTACATGTGCCATAGGTTTGCCACTCCTGATCTAGGCTGTCTTCTATTGAGATATACAGGGAACCATTTCCAAAATTTTCAATGATTTTATAAAATTATGCTGTTACTTGACCTGTTCAATATTTGCATAACTTAATTTTCTACTATGAATCCCACTGGTATTTCCATTTTATATTCATCTTATTTTGGTAAATGATTTATTTATTTTTTTTTAATGTATACTAGGGGGGGGGGGCTTCGCCCTTTGCTCACCAACCCCTGTGCACGCTTTTCTACGTAATATGTAGAGGTATGACGAGTAAGTCAAATCTTTTCTATGTAAAAGACACCTGTCGAAACACCCTGGTTGATATCTAATCTAATATATAAAAGAAAATAGAGTATAAGACAAAAGCTATAAAAAGTAAAATTGTGTGAATGAAAGTTATTATTAATTGCATGTTCTATCTTAGCCTCTTCACTGGCCAGACTGATGGCTATGCAGGCTCTCAAAAGCCTCATGGTTATCCAAGCTGACGCTGTAGCTTTTCCTAGCTGGCATGGTGTGGGAAACTGACACTGGCCATTAGGGTAATGGCCAGTGTCAGTATCCCACAGAGCTGCAAAAAGCACGTTCCACCATAGTTGAGTCTCCTTCCCCCACCCTGGTGGCTCACCCGACCACCCAATTTCAACTCCCACCCTCTGGACCAGAATGGGCATCCTGTAGTTCCATTAGTTTGCACCTGGTGAACTTTTCATTTTGTTTTCCATTTAAAATGATAAACTGGAGCAAATTGGGGGCTTCTGATAACATTTCGGCCATAATTGTCATGTTTACCAAAACTGTTTTATAAAGGTTGCAAATGCTCATTTTGGAATATTTTGAGAGCACCTGTCAAATATTACTTTGCTTTGCCTTAACTGTTAATAAATATCTTTTGTTTATATTTCTATTTGTGATTTTAGTCATTAATGAAACATACTATCGCAAAAAAGAGTTAGAAATGTGAAATTCCAGGTGAATTTCACGTTCTTTGAACACCAGTGTATATTTTTTAAAAAAATTATAATTCTACTACATTTTTATTAACACTTGTAAAAAATTGATGGGTCGATCTTAAGACCTTGTTTATTTCTAGAGTAGCTCATAAGGTAGAAAAAGCTGCCAGCCACCACTGATCTAGAGGGAGAGATGTGTAAAGTGATCCCTTTATCAACTGCTGATTTCAGAACACAATTTTCTATTTGTATACCTAAATTTTACCATCTGCAATTTTTTTAAATATATATATAAGCAGATCAGTTCTGTCTCCTTAAACAAAAGAACATGACAATTAGTGTGGGGGACTCAATAAGTAGCACATAGGGACAAAATTTGTTTATGCTCTACCCACCTCTTAATGACACATTTGTCAGCACCACATACAGTACTGCATGTGGACCTGTCACTGCCTCTGTATTTTTTTGTGTTTCTGACTAACATTTATTTTACCTTTAATTATGGCTTGTAAACATTCAATAAGTAATTAAAGTAAATTGTCTGAAGAGAGCAGCAAAAATTATGATTGTAACATGAAATAAAAATAATTGATAAACATTATTATTTTTATATTGCATAAACCAGTGATGAAGTTTACTGTGATTTTTCATTATTATTGGCATATTTATTAATAATCCTCTAACCCATTTTCTGGGACCATATGGTGTCACTAACCATACTTTTTCAGGAATGCATCCCAAAATTCTTGTATTTACATAAAATTTTTTCCCTTCCATATTTAATACTAAAATGATGGCAAAAACATAAGTAATTAATAGTTAAAGCTACTGTTAAATCTGATGCATTTGTAACGAACTTACTTTACTCTTTGGCTACATATAGAAAAGATGTCCTTGCAACAGATATACGTCCTTGCTCAATATACAAATATATCACAATCAGATAACAGATCAACAAATATTTTTCATTGGAAAAAACAATGTATGTGGACTAGACTTTGGCCATTGATTCCAAATCTGTTTTTTTGTTTTATTCTAGCACATCTAGTTTTTGTAATGAGACTCATTACATGAACATGATCAGACTGATTATATCACTTACTCCTCAGAATAAGGCATGGGCACCACATGTTATTTTGATTTATATCACTTGTTCAAATGGATTATGTGACTTGACTGGTTGAACAAAAAGAGAAAGTCAATGCCATTTGCCATACCCACAATGGTGATTGTGGTCTTTTGGATGTACCTGGAATATCAGCAAAAAATAAGCACAAGATTGTTTATCCAAACCTAGATTCAGTGACAAGACCAATTCCTCACAATGACAGTGTGCCAGTTTTGGTACCTCTACAGCATGGACTAGAATGCGATGAAGGTGAAATTGGTGGAGACCTAAGAACTTCAGCAGATTCTGAGTATACAACCAACAAAGAGACATTAGAGCTGTTTACTCAAGATGAATGACTACAATAGAGATCTAGTCCTCTCTAAAGTGATAAAGCCAAAATTCCTACCTAGCAAAAGCAATGGGTAAGATGAATTTAAGAGGATTTGATTAATTAAGTGGGAATTTATAAAGTATAAACACTTAGTTAAAAAGAACATCCAAGTGTCTCCCTACAGAAAAAGAAACCAGCAAGTTTTGGCAACATTCTTTACAGTAAATGGTCTACTCTGCTACTTCTATCAGCAGAGTTTCAACTCTGCCATGATATCAATGCAGTTTTTAGGGAACCATCACAAGTATATATTACATCTGCATGGTGCCTTGACTCCTCACAGAAATTTTAAAGCTATTCTCTTTCATAATCAGAACTTAAATCCATTCATTCCCCATTGCCTACTCTGATTATCTAAAGGACACATACCATAATAGGAAGATGCCACTTAAGGAAATTCTTCAAAGTATTTGATTTGATTTTTGTGGTGCAAAAACAACAAGGTTATAATGTGCCATGAATCAAAGTTATTGATGTTAATGGACATGCAAGGAAGGTTAACAAAATATTGTTTCCTGTGGGATAGCCATTTTACCACAGACCTTTATATCAGTTTGGAACAAGTAGTGCAAATCCGATGAAGATTTTCCTTCATTTTTTCTCCACATTAAACTTGGCACAATAAAGAGTTTTGTAAAAGCTATGTGTAAAATGAATTTGAGATTTCATTATTTAAGTGAGAAATTCCCAAAGATCAGTGGTGCAAAAAGTGAAAGAGGGAGTCTTTGCACCATCAAATCAGGGAGCTTCTGTAGGGTGAAAGCTTTGAAAACTGCTTCATTAGAATTAAAAACAAAACACGACAGGGTTTCAAATGTGTGGAAACTTTTGGGTAACCACAGGTCTTGTGCATACAAAGAAACTTCAGTTCTTGCACTGACATTTAGACTTCCTTCCCAAAAACTTGGAAAGGAAGTCTAGATTTTCTAGATATTCCAGACAAAGGGTACCAAAGGAAATCATCTGCACAACATTTTTAAATTGTACATACCTTTTTCACACTAGTATGCTATATTATTTTAACTATGTGTATAAGGTGCACTGGGTTTAAGCTGCAATCATAACCAGTCTTGTGTTTTGTAATGAAATCATCTTAAGGATTTTGTACTGATTTTATTAGCATTCACAATATGAAAATCACACATCTTAGAAAAAAAACCAAGAAGATATTTGAAATCAGCATGTACAATTGGTTTAGAAAAGTAGATTTACATCTTTTTTGTGGTGGCAGGGGGTGGGGGAGTTTCATTTTACTGACCAGTGTAATTTAGAAATTAATATTTTTGTAATGCAGGCTTGACATAGCCGAGTGATCAGGAGCGTGAGTGCAGTTGCGCACACTCTGAGTGAAGTAGGGTTCAAATACGGGACTGCTAAATATGATTAACACATATATATATATATATATATATTTTTTTTATGTAAACCCCAAACACGAGAGGTATTAGAACCTATAGTACTTAGTAACGTGCTTGGGTTGGAGGTTGAGAAGACGAAAGAAGATATTTGTTGACATTGGAATTGAACTTCTGTAGACTGTAATTTTCAGGAAATACATATGAAGGAAGATTGTTCCAGAAAACTGCAGCTGAATGAATAAACAAGGAAGATGAAAAGTTGGTTCTGTGAGTTTGAAGTTGGACAGTAAATGGATGTTGGCTGGTGGCTGCACTTGTTAGGACTATTTTGAAAGAGAGAGCGGGAATTATAGAAGCCAATTCAGAAGAACAGTGCCCATGGAAGTATCTGTAGAAGAGGCATGCAGCAAAAACAGTATATGAGACAGCGAGTGGAGAGACTCTGTTAGAGATGAATCATTAATTAACCGAACTGCCCTCTTCTGAATGGAATCAAGAAGCCTGAGAGAGGTTTTGGGGGCACCACCCCAGATGTGGGAACAATGTTCCATGGCAGGGCGGATTTGCGATTTATACAGAGTGAGTAGCTGTTTGGGAGAAAAGTAACGCCGAGAGCAAAAGAGAAAACCAAGTTTTTTAGATGCACAGGAAGCAATATTTGTAATATGCTTGTGCCAAGAGAGATTAGAAGTCAGGGTAATCCCCAAAAGAGATGTATCATTTTGCCTAGAAATCAAAGTGCCACCAAAGATAAACATAGGAGCCGAAGAATCCTTTTTGAGAGATATAAGACAAGACCGAGTTTTAGAAGGGTTGAAATCAACTAAGTTGTCTTTGCCCCACTGGAGAATTACCTGAAGTTCGGCATTTAAGGAATCGGTAGCAGATTTTCGAGAAGTTGAAGCTGACTGACCAGGGCACGATTTCTCAAAATGGAAAAGTGGAATGCAATATATTCCAGTCAATGGAAGAAGGTCATTAATATACAAGAGGAAAAGAGTGGGGGAAAGAACTGAACCTTGGGGGACACTGGCATTAGTGGAGAAGTTAGAAGACAGAGAGCCATCACCCTCAGTGAGCGAGCAGAGAGAAAACTGGATAACCAATTACAAAAAACAGTTGGCAAACCATAAGATGGAAGCTTTTTTAGAAGACCTTTATGCCAAACATGATCGAAAGTCTTTGAGATGTCAAGAGCAACTACTTGTGTTTAACTGAACCTTTCCATTGAATATATCCATAAATGGGTAACATAAGCCAGAATATCACCAGTGGATCGACAATGACGGAATCCATACTGGCAATTGTTGATCAGACGGAAGGTTTCTAGGTAGTTTAAGAGTTGGTGGTTAATTGATTTCTCCATTACTTTAGAAAGAGTAGAAATAATTGCAATTGGACGATAATTGGATGGGAGGGATTTGTCGCCCTTTCTAGGAACTTGCTGGATATGAGCAAATTTCCAAGCAGAAGGAAAAACACCTTTGTAATAAAGTGAAAAAATGCGGCAAAGAACAGGAGTAAGTTCAGGAGCACAGGTTTTGAGAACAAGTGGAGAAATACCATCGGGACCTGGAGCTTTCTTAGCATCAAGATTCGTCAAAATCCTTCTGATATTGTTTTAATGGAAGACCACAGGAGGCATTGAAATGAACATGTTGGGAATGGTGGGAGGTGTTTTACCAAGATCATTAATACATGAGTTGGAAGAAAAATGGGATGTTAGCAGGTGAGTTTTATCCTTGGCTGAAGTGACAACAGAACCATCTGGTTTAGACAGAGGTGGGAGCAGAGATGGATAAAAGTTACGCCCAATGGCTTTGGCAAGAGACCAGAATGCTTGGCTACCACTAGGGCAAGAAGCAAGTTTTCTACTCTTAGCCTGTTCAAACTCTAGTTTGGACTGATTAATAACTGCTTTACAATTGTTGCGAGCTTTGGTGTAGCAGAAAATGAAACTGAAGAATTAGAAACAAGCCAATTACGATATGCAACGTTCTTCTCTTGAACAGCCTTAGCACATTTGTTGGAAAACCAAGGTTATATAAAGAATGAGATTTTAAAGTGTTGTGTGGGTTAAAGGATTCCATTCCTGCAAAAATAATTTCACTCACACAATCTGAGCAAACAGTGACATCAGAAGTTTTGAAACAGTAATCTGACAAGGAAAAGAAGAAAAGAAATCCCGCAGGTCATCCCATTTTGCATTCTTGTAATGCCAAACAATACGAAGTTGGGAATAGCCATGAGATAAAGGCTCCATTGGAGAAGAGACAATCACCAAGTTGTGATCTGAAGTGCCTAGAGGACCTCTCACTTCGACCGTGTACTTAGAAGGGTTGTTTGTGAGAAAAAGATCAAGTGTGTTGGCTGTATGATTAGGATTGTCCAGTATTCTTGTAGGTAAATGAACAATCTGTGCAAGGTCATTAGTAATTGCAAAAGCCTCAGCATCTCAACCAGCTGAGTCGGTGTGCTAGAAAACGGAAGCCAGCTGGAGTTGTGAATATTAAAATCACCAAGGAAAATTACCTCACTGTTAGGAAAGTTGGACTGGAGAAAGTCAAGTTGCAAACAGAGGAAGTCAAAGAGCTCCAAGTGATTAGTGGAATTGGGAGAACGGTTATTGTTATTATTATTGTTATTATTTGGTTTTTAGGAGCATTAGCAACTAAGACCATATTGCTCCGGGGATATGTGGTGGTCATTCTCTGACCATTCCGTATCTTCCGTATTTGGTGGTCATGGGCTCGAATCCCGGTCTAATCAAGAAGCGTATGCTATGCACTGCTGCTCCTGCCCACCTGGCTACGGAGGCGCCAGGAGAATTTTTTTTTTTTTTTTTTTATGAAAACCCCAAACACGAAAGGTATCAAAACCTATAGTACTTAGTACCGTGCATGGGTTGAAGGAGAAGTATGGGAGGAGGGGGATGCCGGAAACTTTGCGCTAGAGACTAAACATGGGTTTCACCACTTCAAGCCTCCAATAAGCAAAGTGGTGGTATTTCACCGGTTGATGAAAGTCATCTACCACCTACAATGGTAGAGACAACAGATTAATTTGACAGAATGTGGTAGACAGATTTTAAGCCAGAGAAGATCGAAGAGAGGAGATTCCAAATTGCAAAATCTCTGACAGGGAATATCAGAACAGACTTATGCAAAAGTATCACCTTTGAGGCAAAAGGAATCATACAGCAAATAATTTGGGCATCTGAGATGAGCAGTAGTTGAATCAACCGATGACTGAGATTCTGTCAGAAAATGTACATGGAGTTTGGCAGACTGCAAGTGGAAATGGACATCGTTGAGATTAGAATTGAAACCACGTATATTTGTGAAATGAATTGGGAAGTGTTTGGGAGGTTTAGATCTTTTCGCAGATAAGCTTGCTCTATTAGTTTGACAATTCATGGTGTATTCAATAGTAAGAAAAGGTGGGGGGGGGAAGGACATGCTGTATGAAGTAATGAAATTTTTGGATATGGCGTACACATGGTAAGAATATACCCAGATCCTTGTCATAACGTGGCCTCGACAATGCTCCCCGCATACACACTACTCGGACTCCCTCCAGTCCCTATCTGGCAGAGGTAGCAAGATTATACACTAGCTGATCCGGAAGCCTCCTAGAGAGTTACCAATAGGTTCGGTTCGGTCCGGTATACTAACTAGCAGCCGGCCTGCGAACACAGTTTTAGAGCTGTACCCTCGAAATGTAAGGAATATTGGATCTCGCCACGATGTTCATCATAATGCATGATAAAAGAGATGGGGAAGGGTGATTTATTGTAAACTCCACTGACCTGGTGGCTATGCCGAAGGACATTTGTTTGAAAATAATGCAATGAGGATAATTCTTTGTGAAGGCAATGTTTGTTCTGCAGTAAGTGATGAGTATTGTTTACACATTAATTTGTGTGTTTACATTTTTGATGAAAAAAAAGTTTCGTTCTGTTGATCAGTGTAATAATCTACCAATATGCTTCCCCATAACAAAACAGCACATGAAAACTGAATTGGATTGGTAGGGGGGAGGATTGAGGGTCAACTGTGACTTAAATTTAGTTAACACAGTGGCGACAGCTTAAGCACATTAAGTAAGATTTAGAAAAATTGCTGGTGGGGGATGGAAACAGCATACAATCACAGATTTCTTCATTTGGATAATCACAGAGAAACTTTCTTCTTATTATTCTTTTTGAGTTTATATTTATTCTTACATTCATGAATACAGAATAAAAGTGGTTAAATAAAACTAATTTATTATAAAAATAATTTTAAAAAGGTGATACACATAAGACCAGATAAATGTAGGGTATAAAAAATAGTTAAAAAATATATCCAGTAGAAACTGATTAGCATGAAAAGTGAAGATGACAAATATTTCATGTTAATTGAATTTTGTGTTCAAACGTCATATACAAAAATTTTTCATTTTTAAATTTTGAAAGTACAGCATACACGAGAAAGTAAATATAAGAGACGTTATTTATGAAGCATACACTCACACTATAATTTTAAAAAAAAATCATGATAAAACTATAATGTACTTTGATAAATGAAACAGTTTTAATTATACAATTTACAGTACATTTGGTAACACTGAAGTTTTGCTAAATTAGAAGTTTATAGTGCATATATTTATGAATATTTTTCCTAGTCAGTAATTACAAAAACACTAATGCCAATATAAAATAAATAATGAGAATAAAACTATATACATAGTAACACTTACAATTAACTACTTTTTCAGTAGATATATTTCTTACGAATATGTACACATTACAAACTGCATGTCTTAATATTGGACATTTGTCGTGTTTATCATTCGTTTCTAAATCCTACAAAAAATAAATATAAATCACTTACATGTGTTATTCATAGGTTTCCATTCAAATCCAAAATCTCTGGATTTTTCAGTAGTTGCTGAATGAAGTTGGATCATCTGGAGTGGTTTAGGACAATGCAAAGTTGTCCTGCTGATATTAAAAGAATTTTTATTTTTATCAAAATAATGGCTGCGTTCCACTGGTAGAGGCATTCTGAAATTAAAGTTACTGGATGATTCCACAGATCCAGAGCAAACTGTTGCCCTTGGTATATTCAATTTCTGTCGATGAAATGATTCTGATGAAAGTGTTGGAGTTTGAAGAAGAGGTGGCCTTTTGCGGAATAACCTACCCGAACATGGGATTGATGATTTGGGACATGTCACATGACCTGGTAAAGAATGAAATGGACTGTTATTATACAGAGTAACATAAAAGCAAAGAAATATGTTTGAATAATTAGAATTTTAAAAGCATTAAAATAGTAAGAAGAATCCAAAGTACAGTAGCCACTTAAATAGCAGAAATTTGTTATCCAAAGCACATGCTAGTAAAGAGGGGAGGAAAAAATTTTAAATATAAGTGGAAATATTGGGAATTTTTCACAAGGTGGGAAATAGAAATCCATTTGAAGTAATGTTAATAGTATAAAGGCAAGTCAATGCAAGTAAGCTGAGCTTATTCACCACCAGCCTTAAAAAAAAAAAAGTCATTGGTATCTTTAAATTTACATAAGCTCTAGTTTTACAAGATTAACAAATCAAGATAACCATGATGAGTATAATGATCAGCTACACAGACAAATGGAATGGCAAGCAATTAGAATGTCTTATTACAGGGTACCTTAATTTCCTAGAGTAAACACTTAACCCAGTAGTGGTACAGCCCTGGAATAGCTGGATGACTTCCTACATTATCATATTAATACATCCAGGATACAATATCAAGGATAAAATGGAAGATTATGATTTCAGTCATATTCTATGGGACCAAATAGTAAATCTATAGGGGGGGGGATGTTAAATGAGTTGTTCCAGAAATTAATCCCACCCAGAAGTTAATTTTGCTTTTACCACTGTAAAGCTCAAATTTTCATATACAAAAATTTTTCATTTTTAAATTTTGAAAGTACAGCAATACACGAGAAAGTAAATATAAGAGACATTACTAATGAAGCATACACTCACACTATAATTAAAAAAAGTCATGATAAAACTATAATGTACTTTGATAAATGAAACAGTTTACAGTACATTTGGTAACACTGAAGTTTTGCTAAATTAGCAATTGCATGGTGGTTAATAGGCCAAAAATTAGAAGTTTATAGTGCATATATTTATGAATATTTTTCTTAGTCAGTAATTACAGAAACACTAATGCCAATATAAAATAAATAATGAGAATAAAACTATATACATAGTAACATTTACAATTAACTACTTTTTCAGTAGATATATTTCTTACGAATATGTACACATTAAAAACTGCATGTCTTAATATTGGACATTTGTCGTGTTTATCATTTGTTTCTAAATCCTACAAAAAATAAATATAAATCACTTACATGTGTTATTCATAGGTTTCCATTCAAATCCAAAATCTCTGGATTTTTCAGTAGTTGCTGAATGAAGTTGGATCATCTGGAGTGGTTTAGGACAATGCAAAGTTGTCCTGCTGATATTAAAAGAATTTTTATTTTTATCAAAATAATGGTTGCGTTCCACTGGTAGAGGCATTCTGAAATTAAAGTTACTGGATGATGCCACAGATCTAGAGTAAACTGTTGCCCTTGGTATATTCAATTTCTGTCGATGAAATGATTTTGATGAAAGTGTTGAGGTTTGAAGAAGAGGTGGCCTTTTGCGGAATAATCTACCCGAACACGGGATTGATGATTTGGGAAGTGTCACATGACCTGGTAAAGAATGAAATGGTAGAGGCATTCTGAAATTAAAGTTCCTGGATGATGCCACAGATCTAGAGCAAACTGTTGCCCTTGGCATATTCAATTTCTGTCGATGAAATGATTTTGATGAAAGTGTTGAGGTTTGAAGAAGAGGTGGCCTTTTGCGGAATAATGAAATAATAATGAATAATGAAAGGTGGCCTTTTGCGACAGAATGAAATGGTAGAGGCATTCTGAAATTAAAGTTACTGGATGATGCCACAGATCTAAAGTAAACTGTTGCCCTTGGTATATTCAATTTCTGTCGATGAAATGATTTTGATGAAAGTGTTGGGGTTTGAAGAAGAGGTGGCCTTTTGCGGAATAATCTACCCGAACACGGGATTGATGATTTGGGACGTGTCACATGACCTGGTAAAGAATGAAATGGTAGAGGCATTCTGAAATTAAAGTTCCTGGATGATGCCACAGATCTAGAGCAAACTGTTGCCCTTGGCATATTCAATTTCTGTCGATGAAATGATTCTGATGAAAGTGTTGGGGTTTGAAGAAGAGGTGGCCTTTTGCGGAATAATCTACCCGAACACGGGATTGATGATTTGGGAAGTGTCACATGACCTGGTAAAGAATGAAATGGTAGAGGCATTCTGAAATTAAAGTTCCTGGATGATGCCACAGATCTAGAGCAAACTGTTGCCCCTGGCATATTCAATTTCTGTCGATGAAATGATTTTGATGAAAGTGTTGAGGTTTGAAGAAGAGGTGGCCTTTTGCGGAATAATGAAATAATAATGAATAATGAAAGGTGGCCTTTTGCGACAGAATGAAATGGTAGAGGCATTCTGAAATTAAAGTTACTGGATGATGCCACAGATCTAGAGTAAACTGTTTCCCTTGGTATATTCAATTTCTGTCGATGAAATGATTTTGATGAAAGTGTTGGGGTTTGAAGAAGAGGTGGCCTTTTGCGGAATAATCTACCCGAACACGGGATTGATGATTTGGGACGTGTCACATGACCTGGTAAAGAATGAAATGGTAGAGGCATTCTGAAATTAAAGTTCCTGGATGATGCCACAGATCTAGAGCAAACTGTTGCCCTTGGTATATTCAATTTCTGTCGATGAAATGATTTTGATGAAAGTGTTGGGGTTTGAAGAAGAGGTGGCCTTTTGCGGAATAATCTATCCGAACACGGGATTGATGATTTGGGACGTGTCACATGACCTGGTAAAGAATGAAATGGTAGAGGCATTCTGAAATTAAAGTTCCTGGATGATGCCACAGATCTAGAGCAAACTGTTGCCCTTGGCATATTCAATTTCTGTCGATGAAATGATTCTGATGAAAGTGTTGGGGTTTGAAGAAGAGGTGGCCTTTTGCGGAATAACCTACCCGAACACGGGATTGATGATTTGGGGCGTGTCACATGACCTGGTAAAGAATGAAATGGTAGAGGCATTCTGAAATTAAAGTTCCTGGATGATGCCACAGATCTAGAGCAAACTCTTGCCCTTGGCATATTCAATTTCTGTCGATGAAATGATTCTGATGAAAGTGTTGGAGTTTGAAGAAGAGGTGGCCTTTTGCGGAATAACCTACTCGAACACGGGATTGATGATTTGGGGCGTGTCACATGACCTGGTAAAGAATGAAATGGACTGTTATTATACAGAGCAACATAAAAGCAAAGAAATATGTTTGAATAATTAGAATTTTAAAAGCATTAAAATAGTAAGAAGGTTTGAAGCTTAAATAGCAGAAATTTGTTATTCAAAGCACATGCTAGCAAGGGGGGGGGAATTCTAGTTTTACCAAGAATAACGAATCAAGATATTAATCAAATAACCATGATGAGTACAATGATCAGCTACACAGACAAATGGAATGGCAAGCAATTAGAATGTCTTATTACAGGGTACCATAATTTCCTAGAGTAAACACTTAACCCAATAGTGGTACAGCCCTGGAATAGCTGGATGACTTCCTATCATATTAATACATCTAGGATACAATATCAAGGATAAAACAGAAGATTATCATTTCAGTCATATTCTATGGGACCAAATAGTAAATCTATAGGGGGGGATGTTAAATGAGATGTTCCAGAAATTAATCCAACCCAGAAGTTAATTTTGCTTTTACCACTGTAAGCTCAAATTATTAAAGTAGTCAAATTATTAAAGTAGTCAACTTAAACTGGATAAATACAATACTGCAGTTCACTCTCTATTTTGTTCTATTTTATTAGCACTTCCTCTTTTAAAATAGTTCTAACTATGGATTCATCTAAACAAGTTAAGTATAACATGCCAAATGATATTATAACTGATGGAATTTTCATCAGTGATTCTCTTGTTACAGTCTTGGACTCATCAAATGTATGCTAAGCTTTTGCTAACTGATGAAGAATCATTTCTTTGGGCAAGGTGCCAGAAATTCAACGTCTTGAATTTCTTGCCATACTGTTAGGTGAGACTGAATTTCTGAGGAAATGAGTTGATTCCCTGGAGCAAATTCAATTTGGGGGCTCATCAGAGACTCAAGTCTCATGCTACATCAGCCAACAATCTCCCAAATTCAGCTCCAGAAATGAACCAAGTACAGAATGCTTTGGTTCCACAGGAGGAAGTCTTAATTCTATTGTAAGAGAAAACAAACAGGGAACATATTCTAAGGACAGATGGCACAGAACCACAGTATGCCTGCCAGGCAGAAAAATTTACAATGTAACAAACAAGCTATTAGATCATCGTGGTACAAGTGGGTACCTGGAAATACTTGTGGAAACTAATGACCTAAAACTTAAATGAACTGGTTATGAAATATAGGATGATGTTGAAAAAATATCATGAGATAGGACAAAATGTTCTTTTGCCTGTAATTCTGCTCAGACATGACAAGAAGGATTTATGATGAGTCTTGTGGATTAATCTAGGCTTAAGGGACTCTGTAAGGCTTATAGGGGAGGAAGTTTTTCTCAGCATGGCTGGCAGATGGAATTTATTTTATGAAGATGGCATTCACTTAAACAGAGGTGCATGGGCTTTTACTAATGCTATAGAGGGGGCACTAGAGGTTCAAGGAAACTGTTGGTTCAGGATGGGGAGAGATGCCATGTGATCAACACAGGTCAGTGGAATGGAACAAAATTACACTTGTATCCTCTCTGAGAGTGCTTATGTGTAAAATCCATTGGAAATCTCACATCGCATAGAAAAACATTTTTGACTAAATGTTTAATCAAAGTTGTCAAAAGCAATAAAGTACAAAACTTGGTTTGTTTATACCACAATGCCAAGAGTGTTGTAAACAAATTAAGTAAATTTGAACTTTTGATCAAATCAACTAATGCTGAAGTCATTGGGCTCACTAAAATGTGAGCCCAATGACTTCTGTGAGCCCAACTCACAGAAATATGAGATGAAGAATTTCGTATT
The DNA here is from genome assembly GCF_048544385.1 of Mastigoproctus giganteus. Lineage (NCBI taxonomy): Eukaryota > Metazoa > Arthropoda > Arachnida > Uropygi > Thelyphonidae > Mastigoproctus > Mastigoproctus giganteus. Next base: position 207,530,147 of record NC_143579.1, read on the forward strand.
GGTGAACACAGCATTCTTAGAAGAGAAGGGGAGGGCTAAAAAGGCAGTGTGGATGTTTCCTGAGTATGATCAAAGGAACATAGCTGTTGAGTGTGTGGTGCGACATGGCTTGCAGTAAAGGGAAGGTGATAGCTCGGGTATGTTAAGGCTGAATGATTCTGAAGAGTGTGATAAAAACTCTAGGCAACCTGATTGGGCTAGTAGTAGTAATATTGGCATGTGATGCAAGAAAGCAAGCGTATGAGCTTATGCAGCATCAGCCAAAATGAAAAAAAAAAGAATTTCACACAAACCATTTCCTCTAAATGTTGGTCCAGTTCCTCCTTAAATTTATTTAACCTATCAACTTCCACAACAGATGGAAGTTTGTTCCAGCAATTAACCACCTGCTGGCTAAAGGCAAATTTCCGCACATCTATTCTACAGCTATCTTTCTTCAATTTGAATTTATGCCCCCTTAGGTTCATAATCTGAACAAGTGGAAGAATCCCATTAGAATTCAGCGTGCTCAACCCATTCAAGGCCTTATACACCTCGAAGGTGCCTAGTCTCCAGCTGCTGCAATTTGTAGAACTTAAGCCTCTCTTGGTAAGAAGATAACTTCATTCCCCTCACCAATCTTGTTGTCCTTCTCTTTACATGCTCAAGCAAATCTACATCCTTCCTAAAATGAGGCCTCCAGACCTGTACGCAGTACTCAAGGTGTGGCCTAACTATTGCCTCATACAGAGGGACAATCACCTCCTTTTCCCTTCTAGCAAAATTCCTGTATATCATTGACAAAACCCCATGACCTCTCTGGCAGCCTGTCTGCAATGCTCAGAAAATTTCATATCTGACTGCACAATTACTCCCAGGTCTTTTTCATTTTCTACCACCATAAGTGTAGTACCACACAGTTGGTACGTTCCTCTGGGGTTACTTCTACCCATATGCAGTACTTTGCATTTGTCAATGTTAAACTTCAGTGGATGCACTTCTTTTGATTTTATCTTTTTCTTAATTAACAGCATAAGCCCTCCTCCCTTCCTGTCTATCCTTTCTGTACACATTGTACTCCCCAAATTCCAATTCTGCATTCCTAATATCTGTGTGACACCACGTCTCTGATATCCCAATAATATCCACCTTTAATGTCTTGACCAACACATCAAATTTATTTATTATACGTCTAGCATTAGTATACATGCACCTATTCTTATTCTTGGTTACCCTAACACATCCCATATACCCACCTGTTTCACGATGACTGCCATCAGTCCCTGAAACCCCCAGCACCCCTCACTCCAGGCTGCTGCTTATTCTAATAGAATTAATGCAATAATCACCTTCACCTCTGCCTGCAGCTACTTTTAACCTTTAATCTGTGAATTCCCCCAAGCTAGCAGTTTTCCGGCCCACCTAACACTGCCTCGATAGCATCAGCAAATATTCTTGCACCCTTTCTATTTAAGTGTATCCCATCCCTGTAGAAGCAGTCTCTCCTATTAACAAGCACAGACCACGCTGAAAAAAAATTGTACCCCATGAGTCTTGCACATTCCCTCCAGGGCAGAATTGTTTATATATGCAAACAGTAGAAGAAATAGTATGCTGGCCCACAAGAGTTTACCAAAATTTATTTTGGGGAGTCCCGCTATCATATTTCTATCTGTTATGTCACTATCTGAGAACAGTGTTAAGCCACTATCTGTCTTGTACAATGGCAGTTTTGTAAATTCATGTCAGGTTACTTAAAGCATCTTATTAAGTCAATTTAAGACCTTTATTTTAGAAAATTAGATAAACGGAATTCAGTAAATATCTAGTTGTTCAAACTGTTATTAATTAAAACAACTGAATACATTTTATTTCTTGGGGGGGGGGGGGAATTATGAATGGTAACTATTTATTTAAAATTTTATGAGTGGGAAGCTTTGTCACCATTCTCATCTAAATCTGTTATAATCAGTAAAGTGTAAAATATGTCACTATGATGGTGCAAATCAATCCTAATGCCTGCCTGACACCACATATCCACCTTTCTCTTGGTCTACCTCTGGAACAATTACTATTTATGCACTATTTTCTTCCCTATTGATTTTTTGGTACTAGCCAGTGAATGCCCTCTTTCCTCTAATGTATGCTTAACAACATTGATCCTATTCTAGCAATGAGCCTATTACTATTCATTTATGCTTCAACTGTGTTTAGACAATCTCCCGTTTTCTGTCTGTTCTGCATAATCAAGTTTGGACTTACCTTTGATATTTGTTCACTCAAGATTTATTCCTATTTCATTGTTTGTTATATATATATATACATATATATAATTATATTTAAATAATGTTGGAAAAAAAAAATATATTACTTAATAAAAATAAAAAGGAGGGTACAGCACACATCGGAGGCAGCAAAAAGCATATTCCTCTACATGATGTTTGAAATATAGTCATATAAATTAGAATAAGGTTTAAAATAAAACAAAATAATACCAGTTATTATTCGTATAATTAGATTTTCTAAATTAATTTAGAGTTTCCATTGCAATATATTTTATTCTTGCTTCCTCTCTTCCTTCCCTGTTTAGATTTGAATTTAGGTATAATTTTGTTTTTTCGCTCTTGTCTTGCCGCACTACTGGTATTATTTTGTTTTATTTTAAACCTTATTCTAATTTATATGACTATATTTCAAACATCATGTAGAGGAATATGCTTTTTGCTGCCTCCGATGTGTGCTGTACCCTCCTTTTTATTTTTATTAAGTAATATATTTTTTTTTCCAACATTATTTAAATATAATTATGTCACATGATAGTATTGGGCGAATTGCTAACGCTGTGCCTGTACTGCCATCTATAGTTTATTCATTTATATAAACGGGTAAGTTTATTTGTGTCAATAGTGTGGCTTTGCACTGGAGTGCTTTTGTCTGTTCTATTTTTGATTTTCGCTGCATCAGGACCACCGCTGTTCAATTCCCTGCATTGGCGGTTCGATTTGTGGATCGGTGTGGCGGACTGATCTTGCGATCGTTTCGCCTTTGCAGTGATTTGTTTAGCGTTCGAAATGCAGCGATTCCCTGACCATTATTGGCCTTGTGGTCCTCTGTTGAGATGGGGCATAATGGTCAGTCTATTTTTTATATTTTTGTTTTGTTGTGTATGGTTTAAATCTCTGTTTGGTGATATTTCACATTAATTTGGACCTGGTGCCCATCAGAGGGGGCACCGCTAAATTTCTATTTAATTGGCTTTAAATTTCAATGAATTATTATTCGTATAATTAGATTTTCTAAATTAATTTAGAGTTTCCATTGCAATATATTTTATTCTTGCTTCCTCTCTTCCTTCCCTGTTTAGATTTGAATTTAGGTATAATTTTGTTTTTTCGCTCTTGTCTTGCCGCACTACTGGTATTATTTTGTTTTATTTTAAACCTTATTCTAATTTATATGACTATACATATATATATATATATATATATATAGTCTTGCCCTTATAACCTTAACCATTTTAGCAGTGAGTTTAACACACACACACTGATGGGTCTCTAACAGTGAATTTTCATAGCAGCTGGCTATGTAGAATGAATTTCCACATAGAATTTTGAAATTTTATAAAAATTAAACTTTTGTATATAAATGCTTAAATAATGAAAAATGAAATTTCACAATAATGAAATTATTGTCAAAAATCAAATCAAAACTGTAAAAAATATTACAAAAAATTGAAGAAATGATCATTAAAAAATTGTAAAATAAATTGTAAAATATTATAAATAAAATCCATTACATTTTGATGCAACAATATCATCTACATCTATTTATGTATTACTCGACCTGGTTTTATCACATTCTAATCTGAATTGTACAAAAATTCTCCAATTTCCGCTTTGTTAAGTCTTTTGAATAACTGAAGTCAACAATCTCCAATTTTCAAAGCTATTTTTGTGCTGCCATCTATTATAAACTTTATCTACAATTAGTTGGAAATGCAGATAAGAGATGGCAGCATGTACCAGAAAAATTTCAAGACAATTCATACATTAAAGGAACACAGACCTTCAAAATGTAGATCTATGTAAGCACCATGAAAATATAGATCTACAATGCACTGCCAAGAGGATTAAACCTCTCATTTCTGAAAATTCTACTTTTTGATCCATCCCTTCTATCAGCTTCATAGGTTATAAAAACACTAAAAAGTGTGTTATAAATACTTAATTAGGACTCGAGCTAATTCTGTTTTCGCTCCAAATGAATTTATTTATCTGACTTCTTACACTTCCTATTTTACTTATTCTAATGTTTCCACGTAATCTTCAGCCTTCTTAAAAGACTGTTCCTAGGTTCACAAAATTACAAAACTTTTTCTAATTTGTAGTTAATATGCTGCAATCTAAAATTTCTGTCTCCCCCCCCCAACTTTCATAATTGTTTGTTTTTGTGTACCTCATTTTATGTAAAGATTCCCTACAACCTTTATCTGTTTTATTCAGAGATTCCAGAAGTTTGCAAGCTACTGCTTTTTTTTTTTTTTTTTTTTTTTTTTTTTTTTGATTTGGTAGTTGTTGGCGCATCGGCTTCTGTGGCCATATTGCACCTCCCAAGGTTTTTGCAGTACTTTGATCCAAGCCCGAGGCGGGAATCGAACCCGCGACCTTTGGGTTGCCGGGCAGGTATTTTACCCACTCGGCTAGCCCGGTCGGCGCAAGCTACTGCTTAACACACTACTACATTCACATATAAGAATGATTCAATTTTACATTTCCCACATTAAACTATCAATATAAGACAGATTTGAAGCACATTATTGCATCAGGTTGAGAACAGTGAAGTAAATGTAGAATTTCATTTTTCGTCAGGAGAGTTGAAATTATAAGTTCCATTTAATTCATTCTGTGTAGGAACAGAGTTAGTTGTTTGAAGAACTGATGTAATTTGATTCTCTGGAGTAAATGTCGTACTCAGAAAATGCTTCACATGGCTGCCATCATCAGAAGGTGAAGCTGACATGCCCCAAATATGTCACCTCAAATATGTCATGTTTTGTTTTCTCCGTTACAGTATCTCCTGCATTGCATCAGTAATTTCCATTCTTTAAGCATTTTCCATTACTTCCGTCAAATGCTCACTGCAATATTGCCATTTTCATAAAGAGTAATTCTTTTAAATTATAACCATGAAAATGCAAATGACTAAGTAAAAGAGTACTAAAGACATGAAATTTGCAAATAGCATTCTGTATTTTGTGCATGGTGTCAGCAACCTGTAAAACTATGAATGCATATGCATAGTGCAAGCATTAAATGAACATGGCATTCAGCATAGAGGAGAACATGTTTGTGGTTGAACATTACTATAAACAGAGTCATTTGAACTACACATGAATTTCGTAGGTAATTTTGACGTTTAAGTCACATCAAATCTGTGATATTAAAGCTTGTGAAAATGTACAAGGAGACTGTGAATATTACACTCCAACAAGCTGCAGGCACTGTTTTCAAACATGCTTTGTCGTGCAGAGTTACAGTATCACAATGGTAATTGCTTTCAACATTTTTATGACTAATAACATCAGAAAATAAAAAATGTTACTTGTGGATTTCCTGTCTCTATCACTCTAGTCAAAGTTATTTGCATTATCATGGGTCTCATTTAAAGTAATAAGCCTATATAAAATTTTTACCCGTCTTAAGAAATTATCCTTGATGCCATATTTGAAAAGCAGATTTCTAGGTAATTTATCATATGCTTTTCCAAGATTAAAAAATCCTAAATAAACATTCACTTTACGTTGCTATGACTTTTTTATAATGTCTTACTTTAAATATTTGAATGGTTGGCATAAAATCTGACTGTCCTTCCCCTCCCCCCCATGGTTACCTTCAGCAATATACTACTTAGTCTTTTCTTTTACTTATATAGTTTTACCTTATACTAAGGAATGAAATTTCACTGTACCTTCCATTTTCAGCTTCATTTCCCTTTTTATATATGAGTACAATTAATGCCTTGCTCCAATCTTTTGCAAAAAAAAAAAAAGAATGAAATAGGAGAAATTTCGAAAATTTCTTATCCTTTGGTAAATGACCTCTGCATAATAAGTTATAACAAACATGGCACTATTTTCACTCCAGCTTTCAGCATTTCATGTCTAATTTCATCTACACCTGCTGTCTTTCCATACTTGATCTTGTTATTTTTCATTCTTTTTCTCTCCTTCAATGATATCTTCATCTCTGTCATTTTAGTACATCATCAGAATATTTAGTCTATGCTTTTAAAACATCTTTCCCTTCCATTTCAATTTATTTTTAATGAACTTAGTTGTGGTTTTTCTGATATTCTGAGATTTTTTTAGCTAAACAGCAAAACACTTCCCAATCTCCTGATACTTGTTTTCCAAAATACTGAAATCTTCCCAAGATTTTTCTTTAACCTCTTTCACATGTACCCTTGGCCTTCTTGCACTTTTCTTTAAATTTCTATGAGGATTTATTAGATTTGGCTTTCCCCTCCCCCTAACTTTTCTTTCAGCATAACATTATGAATTTCATGTCTCTCCAGATCTCCCCACATCTCTTTTGCAGCTTCCACTAAAGTTCTTTTAATTTTTGCTAATCTTCATCTAAAATCATATTAGCATCAAGAATGCCACTTAGCCTTTCAGCAAGATTTCTACATTTAATGGTTCTTGACCGAAAGCTTTTCAATTTTCACCAATTTTAACAGTTAACTGTGTGCCTCTTATTTTTGGCACTAATTAACATCTTTAATTTGCTTAGTACAAGATGATGATTGCTTCCAGTCTCTAATCTTCTATGTACTCTTATATCCTCAACCAGTTGTTTAAAATCCCTTTCTGTAATGTTATAGTGAATTATGTTTTTCTTGTTTCTATAATGTTTTCTTGATTTGGCTACCTTTACTCAAAATGTTTTGTTTGTAATTTGGAGTACTTGGCTTGCACAAAATTTTAGTGGCCTTTTTTTTATTATTATTATTAAGTTTACTTTTATCTTCAAGTTTCCTAAAATATTTAAAATTAGTATTAACAATGGCCAGTGGATGTAAAGATGTGAACTTATTCTACATTTGGATTAATTTGGATCAGCAAGAAAAAAAAATAAATAATAATTATGAATAATTATATATAATAATAAATTTCCTAATATTATTCCCCATGCTAGAAAGTGCTCATTGGTTCAGCCTTTTAATGTTTCAAAATTCTCTGCCTTGGCAGGTAATTTATTCTAGTTATCTACAACACCCTGTCCAATGTAAACTTCATAATATCCAGTGTCTTTTGTTATTCCCTTAAAGATTCTTACAAGGTCTGATCAAAAAATTCCAAGACTTTTGTATAAGAAAAAAAAAAAAAAACTTAGGTTACACGCAACATTTTTATAACTGATGTTCAAAAGTGCTATTTTAAAGGTGCGCTTTATCAAATAAGTTCACATGCCTGCATTTTTTGACTTTCTTTATTCTCCTCTAGAAGCTTTCTAATGTTCTGTTATTCATTTAATAATAAAAATAAAAATAAAAAAAAACTGAAAATAAAGATTTTCAGGGTTTTTTTTGTTTTTTTTATGCATCCTGCCTACACCACTCTGAAATTCTGGAACAAGGCCATTTTATATTTAAATAATGTATGTATGATCTAAATCTTTAAACTATTGACAGAATACCTGTATTTTCCAGTAATGGGGACTTCCTTTCTGAAGTATCACTTTGGTGTAAAGTAGAAGTAAATAAAGATCTTCGAGCAACATTATTTATACAGGGATTGGCTTTTAATGGTGATCCACTGGAAGTAAATGTAGAATTTAATTTTTCGTCAGGAGAGTTGAAATTATAAGTTCCATTTAATTCATTCTGTGTAGGAACAGAGTTAGTTGTTTGAAGAACTGATGTAATTTGATTCTCTGGAGTAAATGTCGTACTCAGAAAATGCTTCACATGGCTGCCATCATCAGAAGGTGAAGCTGACATGCCCAGTTTTGCTCTTTTGGATGGAGGACCTAAATGATTTAAGATAAGTTTTCATGAGATTAAATTCTTTTTTAAAAAAAAAAAATCATTTAATTTACCCTATTATAACTGTTAGAGAATCATCAATTCATACAAGCTATCCAAGCTGACTACTAAAGTCCATTACAAGGGGAAAAAAATTCAGTTAATCACCAAAGTAATGATTTCTCATATTATTAAATGAAGAATATCAAGTTCTTTTGAAAATAAATGAAGTTACTGACTATCCTTGACAAATGACCTTCTCTATGCTAAATGACAGTAGTTTCTGATTATCTGAATTAATTCTAAGAAGATATGGCTAAATTAGAAAGATCAAGTTGCAACCCTAAAGCAAAGTGCAAACTCTAATACCAGCTGATGTTTCTTGATGGTATGCTACAATTATTTTCCCCATTTTGAGGCAAATAAATATTTCCAACTTGGATGAGAATTAACTTAATTTTTTTAATGACATAATACAGAAGTAAAATTTGTTGCTGGGGAGGAAAGTGGAAGATCATGAGCTTCAGCAGGCGCCAGGAGCAACATGTAAAGCACCATGGTGTACAGAGTCCAGCCATTGTAAAGCACTTGGTTTAGCAGAATTATAGACTAAAGACCCACAGTTCAGCATGATAATACAATGGCATGGTATATAAAAACCTGTGGGGACAATTTCCTAATTTTAGCTCTAGATAAGGGTGAAGGTTTTGATTTCTGCAAAAGTAAACACCAACACTCTTTTCAGCTCATAAACAGAAACTATTATTTTAAATCCAAATTACTCCTTGGAATTGTCACTAACATTTTCATATTAGATGAGTGGCATAAGATACTAAACTTCTGCACATAAACTGGTGGAAACCATAGATGGAAAATTTTGAACTATAGAGTTGATTTTGATAATGAAGAAAGTAGCACTTAAAAACTGATCCCTCAGAAATAGCAAAAAACCACTACTCAGAAAGCAGTGTTTTTTGATATAGTCTGGTGAACAACCAAACCATCATTTTGGTTGTTCACAGAGTTCAATTAGGCCTGCAAGTTCACATTCATGTGTTCATGTGAAACATAAAGCAGTGCAAATGGCTGGGCCTCTACAGAACCCCATGAACTGTCTTAGCTGCCTCACTGCACTGCTCACCAAGAACTTCATCTTGGACCTTACCATTACCACTACATCTTTTTCATTATCAACCCAAAATGATAGCTATTCTGGGATTTCTGCTACCCAATGTTAAATCTCAGACTATAGGTCTGTTTCTAGTCCATTCCTTAATTTATCTAAATGTTCGTGAGGTAGCATACCATAATTAATGTTATTGAATACCCTGCTTGCCTTGTGTTGCCAGCAAACTTAAGCATTAAACTTGATATACATATGTCAATATCATTAATAAATACTAAAAACAGTAAGGGAATCCTGTGGGATCCCCAGTCATAACATAAGCCTATAAAGAGCAGCAGCCATTTATAACTATTCTGTCTCTTACCAGTTAACTATCCCCTTATCCAATTTATACAATGTTTGTGTGGGCAGTATCAAAAGCTTCACTGAAATCGAAGTATATATCAAAATTATTCGTTACATCCAGTTCCTTTGTGATGACCTCACAGTAGCTAATCATACCTGGCCAGGTATGATCTCTCCTTAACAAATCAATGTTCCATTCCTATCAAAAATGATCTTTCATTACTTCCTAAACTATTGACTCCATTATTTTCCCTGACACAGAAGTAAAATTTACTGGTATGCAATTTTCCACTTCACACTTTATCTACTTCACCCTTGAAAACAGGAGAGACATCAGCTGCATGATCAATGGATCAATTTATCTTCCATCTTCCTTTCTGTTATAACAAAATTTTTTAACTTTGTCAGTATTAGATAGACTTCTGGTATTCCCACCTCTAAAAACTTCACATGCCAATGTGGATATAGAATATTTATTCATTTTGTCAGCAACATGAACTGAATCATCAATGGACATACTATTGGTTAAATCGATTAATATGATTTATCCCTTTCCTTCTAATGTTAATATTAGAAGGAAATAGTGTTAATTCTAGTGTTAATATAAGCAAAAAGGAAATGATCCCATTCTATGAAGTGCAATGATTAGGCACACCTTGCATACTTCACACATGTTTGGAAATTATACCTTAAGATGACCAAATATCTGTTGGAAATTATGCTATCTGAAAATTATATATACATTTGAATAATGTTTAAAATAGTTGGAAACTGAATCTTTCATAATAAAAATAAAATAAAAAGGTACAGCAAACATCAGAGGCAGCAAAAAGCATATTCCTCTACATGATGCTTGAAATATAACCATAAAAATAAATTAGAATAAGGATTAAAAATAAAAATAATGCCAGCAGCATGGCAAGACAAGAGCGAAACTAGTCAAAATTAAACATAACGATCAAACCAACAGGGAGAGAAGAGAGGGGTAACAAGAGTAAAAATATTGCAGCAGAAACTCTAAGATAATTTAGAACATCTAAATGCAAGGATAATAAAATAATAATTCATTAAATTTCGAAAGCCAATTAAATAGAAATTTAACGGCGCCCCCTGTGACGGGCACCAGGTCCAATTTATGTGAAATATCACCAACCTAACCACTACAATAAAATAAAACAAAAATAAACCATAAATAGACTGACCATTACGCCCCATCTCAACAGAGGACCACAAGGCCAATAATGGTCAGGGAATCGCTGCATTTCGATCGCTAGACAAATCGCTGCAAAGGCGAGTCGATCGAAAGATCAGTCCACCACCCGATCCCCAGATCGAACCGCCAATGCAGAGGACTTGAATAGCGGTGGTCCTGATGCAGCGAAAATTAAAATATAGAACAGATATGAGCACTCCAATGCAAAGCCACACTACTGACAAAAGTAATCTTAACCATATTATATAGACGAATAATGAACTATGGATGGCAGCACAGGTGCAGCGTTAGCAATTCGCCCACTACTGTCATGTGATATAATTATACATATATTTGAATAATGTTTAAAATAGTTGGCAACTGAATCTTTCATAATAAAAATAAAATAAAAAGGTACATCTTTCGATTGATTCGCCTTTGCGGCAATTTGTCTAGCGATCGAAATGCATCGATTCCCTGACCATTATTGGCCTTGTGGTCCTCTGTTGAGATGGGGCATAATGGTCAGTCTATTTATGGTTTATTTTTGTTTTATTTTATTGTAGTGGTTTACATCTCTGTTGGTGATATTTCACGTAAATTTGGACCTGGTGGCCATCAGAGGGGGCGCCGTTAAATTTCTATTTAATTGGCTTTCGAAATTTAATGAATTATTATTTTATTATCCTTGCATTTAGATGTTCTAATTTATCTTAGAGTTTCTGCTGCAATATTTTTACTCTTGTTACCCCTCTCTTCCCTTCCTGTTGGTTTGATCGTTATGTTTAATTTGGACTTGTTTCACTCTTGTCTTGCCATGCTGCTGGCATTATTTTTAATTCTTATTCTAATTTATTTTTATGGTTATATATACATATACATATATATATATATATATATTATGATAGGAGGTAAGGAGTATGAAAGGTATAAAAGATCATACCTTCTAAATTAATACATTAATAGTATAAGAAACTAGCAACTATAAGGAATATAGATAAAAATATATATATAGTGTATATGGTTCAGAGTAGTCTAAAGAACTATCTGTTGAATCCGTAGTAAAATTACAAGTATCTGTAAAGAAAAATTTCAAGAAAGTACCTGTAAAAAACATATGAAATTAGTAATGTGAAATTATTTATTTTACATTACTAAAACCAAGGGAAATGCAACAGATAAGCAAGGGCTTCTGTTTCAAACACAAGATATACTCAGTGCAGCATAAATTACTGTGATAACGACGTGAATAAAAGCGGGAAAAGAGCGTGAAAGCTGACGTATACCTCGCAGCTGACCCTAAAGAGGTGGAAGAAATACTAATAATAACAACTGGCGTAAAAGCAAAAAAACTGAGAAAATAATATTCGAAGACAGAAAGAAAAGCAATAAGAAGAAAGAAAGAATGAGATGGAATTAAAATAAATTAGTGGGGCGAGGTGGTACTTACTAACATGCCATGCTGAAGCTAAGGAGACGACCGAGGAGTGCATGCCAGCACACAGCGTAGGAGATACCAAAAGAGTGAGAGAGAGAGAGAGAGAGAGTCCCACTAATTGTTGGCGTATATATGTAGAGGTGAAGCGACCTCGTGTGTAGGAAAGTGGAAGTAATAGAACGTAAAACTATGATTGGGTGAGAATGGATTAAATGCGTGTAGCATGCATCCCAGGAAAGCATATAGAATTGACTGTAAAGTAGCATGATATAGATGCTGAACTTATTGTAAAGCAAAAACAGAGAATATAGTAGAAAATGGCATCTTAATTGCTTTCGAAAACCTAATTGCGCTCAAGAAGGAAAGTAAATAGGGTTAAGGATAGCAAATAGTATTATGGGGAAGAGTGACAAAGGTGGTGCTCAGGCAGTTCAGGGTTGCAATTCCCGTTCCTCTAGTAGGACCCTGAACGAAGTTCTGGGAGCAGATTACAAGTGTTTAAGTCAGTTGTGTTGAAAATGGTGGAAAAATCATTTTTACCATTTAGGGTTAAAACCTTTAATGTATAACAAGTTTTAAAATTAAGCAGATATCTAAATATATAAAGAGTTAAAATAAAAATGCATGAAAATTAAGAAAATATATATCAAATTTAAAATAAGTAAACTCCAGTTGATTACTTACATTTACTCTTTCTAAATATGGAGAAATCTATCAACTGCCAACCCTTAAACTATCTAGAAACCTTCCATCTGATCACTGGTTGCCAGTATGGATTCAGTCACTGTCGATCCACTGGTGATATACTGGCTTATATTACCCTTCTATGGACAAACTCAATGGAAAATTTGCTGAAACTCAAGCAGTTGCTCTTGATATTTCAAAGGCCATTGATCGTGGTTGGCATAAAATTCTTCTAAATAAGCTTCCATCTTATGCCAACTGTTTGCCAACTGTTTTTTGTAATTGGGTATCCAGTTTTCTCTCTGGCTGCTCACTGTGGGTGATGGCATTCTGTCTTCTAACTTGTCCACTAATGCAGGTATTCCCCAAGGTTCAGTTCTTTCTCCCACTCTTTTCATCTTGTATATTAATTACCTTCTTCCATAGACCAGAAATCCAATCCATAGTTTGGCTGATGATAGTACATTGCATTCCACCTTCCAGTTTGAGAAACTCTTGCCCTGCTCAAACAGCTTTAACTTCTCAAATGTCCACTAACAGTTCCTTAAATGCTGATCTCCAGGTAACTGTCCAGTGGGGCAAAAATAACTTAGTTGATTTCAATGTCTCTAAAAGTCAGTCCTGTCTTATAGCTTGCAAAAAGGATTCTTCTGCTCTTATGCTTATCTTTAATGACATTCAGATTTCTAGACAATATCACATATCTCTATTAGGTTATTACCCTGACTTCTAATCTCTTTGGCACAAATATTGCTTCCTCTGAATCTAAAAAACTGGGTTTTCTCTTTCACTCTTGGTGTTACTTTTCTTCCAAACAGGTGGCCCTCTGTACAAATTGCAAATCCACCCTACCATGGAATATTGTTTACATATCTGAGGTGGCGTCCCCAAAACCTCTCTGAAGCTTCTGGATTCCATTCAAGGGAGTAGTTAGGTTAATTAATGACCCATCTCTAACAAAGTCTCTCTACTCTCTGTCTCATAGATATTCTGTTTCTGCTGCATGCCTTTTCTATACATATTTCCATGGGCACTGTTCTGAATTGGCTTCTATAATATCCCCCCCCCTCTCTTCTAAACCAGTCTGAACACATGCTGCAACCAATCAGCATTCTTTTACTGTCCAACTTCAAACTCACAGAATCAACTTTTCTTCTTCTTCTTCTTCGTTTATTCCTTCAACTTCTGTTTTTTGGAACAACCTCCCTTCATACGTATACATTTCCTGAAAATTACAGTCTACAGAAATTCAAGTCTAATGTAAATATCTTCTTTCATCTTCTCAACCTTCAATCCATGCATGGTACTAAGTACTATAAGTTCTAATACCTCTTTTGCTTGGGGTTTTTGTTAAAAATAAATAAATAAATACACATAACTTTTGTTATGTGTTTAATTGACGTTTTTCTTCCATGCACTACTTGGCTTTACTGCTCATTTAGACTTGATCCATTATTCACCGCTTGGTGGTTGTTTGTAGAGTTTTAGGCACATAAGCTGCTTAGACCTCATTGCATCATAAATATATATTATGTCTGCAAATTGTGTGTTCTCTGGGCAATATGCGTGTTGGCTAGATGAAAAATCTGAATTTCCAGAAGAGAAAAAACCATTCAACCCTTGCGTGAGACCAACTAAATCAGCCACAATGTGATAAAAGCCCATAAAAAAATCCTCTCGTCAGTGACAGGATTCGAACCAGGTGTTTGCCTGGTGTGTGTGTGGGGGGGGGGGGTGACAGTGATATGTGCACTGTACAATCTGCTTTGGCATAAGCCAACTGATGAAAGACAATTAAGTTACAAAACAGCTGTCACAATGGTGCCTTGAGTTAAAACAAATAGCAAATTTACCTATTTTGGAAATGCTGATCAAGTTTATAAACTATTAGCAACTTAAAGTCAGTTCAAGAATAAAGCTGTTATCTCTAAAGTAAGCATAAACCCAAGCCCTGTCACTAGAGAGCTCATTGTGTTCCCAAAGCAGAAAAATAGCTTGTAGATATATATAGTTATCAAATTATTGCTTACTGTTGTATACAATTACTTGATACCAGTACACATCTCTGCATAAAACTGGATTTAATTTGATGTGTACTATTGTCGGGTGTCTTGATGCCTGACAACCTTTACTACTTTGCCAAAAAATAAATAAAAATAATAATTATAATCATTTAGCTAATCTAAAAATCCATAATCTGATTTCTCTTAAAAATTTGTAAAGACTATAATCATTGTATACATAATTTATAATGTCAAAAAATTTTCACAAAAAGCATCCCACCAGCTAAGGATGGCCTCAATCACATATTTAAACTGAAAAAAGATTATTTATTGAAAAGTTAAATGAATATTCAGTGGAAAAGAGATTAAGGACAACCTACCGTCACAAGAGAGACCAATTTTTGGTGTCTGTTGTACATTGTGGCCATTTATATTTTCTTGCAAAAATCTAGGGCTTAATCCATTGGAACCAATGAGTGTAACCAGAGGGGTTCTGCTTTCATTGGACTCGGGTGTTAATGGAAACTGGTGAAAAGTAGGCAAAGTCATAAGGTATTCAAGCTGAGTTTTATCCAAAGAATGCCTTGCTTGATCAGCCCATGCAACTTCTTTAGTTCCTTCAATCTAGGAGGGTGAGGAGATTGAAAAGTTCATATTACTTGTTGCCTGTTCAAAAGCTCTGCTTGAATTTCAAAAATAATTTTCCATGTTTTTATATTAGCTAAGGTAATTTTAAATACAGACTTGTTTAAATACAATATAACATTATACATTTTCAAATTAAAAAAAAAAAAAAAATCATAGAATATTGTAGAAATCTCAGAATACCACTATTCAGAAACTCTTACGAGTAAATTACCCATATGTTGTGTTCTCTCCATAAACATTTGTACTGCATATCACAAATAATAACACTAGCCAACAAAAAATATTTTTTCATACCTCCGCAACGAAAAGATGTGATTCTGGAGGAAATAAAAGCGCTGATTCTGAAAATCACTATAAGAAGTCTCTATCATGTCTACATCATAAGATGTACCAATATTTAATGTTAAAATAAACGGATAAATATAGTTCAAGTTTGTAATACAAGTGTAAAAAAATAAAAAATATTATACATTCTCAATAACTCATTTAACTTTGGAAAAAATATCATAGATCATAGCGAAATAGTTATATTTCAATAATATATAATCAGCATACCTGTAATTGTCCTTAA